>NW_025794878.1:0-3245 GCF_021613505.1 Equus quagga
CACGGTCTCCTGGCCCCTAATTCTCCTGCTCTTCAGTCCTTGTCCTCCACACTGCGATGCATCATCTTAGCAAAACCAAAGCTGATCACGTCACTCCTCTGTTCAAAGTTCTCTGAGTCCCGTCACCTGCAACATAAACTCTAAATCCTTGACATAACGTAAAGTCCCTCCTGGTCCTGGGTCATGTAGGGATCTTCTTCATCAGCCCCTGCTTCTGCCCAATATGCACACCGTGCCCTCTCAAACGCCAATGATTTTGAGCATCGTAGTCATACGCACTAAAAATGCACTGTTCTGACCTTTCCTACTTGTCAAACTCTATACATCTTTTGAGATTCATCACAAATGTCACATTCCTTAGAGAATCAACTCTGTGCCATTAGTAGAATTAGAAGCTCCTCTATCGTGTTTGAGAGCCCCTTGTTTACGTTACCCTCACAGTTCAGACCATGGGAGATCACCATCTCTGTCCCACTCATAGCTCCTTAAGATGGTTATGTCATCTGTGCACCTCTAACACCTAGCACTCTGCAGGTGTTCTCTGCTTGTATTTTCTTAAATTATTTTATTGAAGTCATACTGGCTTATAACACTGTGTAAATTTCAGGTGTACATTATTATCTATCAGTTTCTGTATAGACTGCATCGTGTTCACCACGAGTCTATGCTTGTATTTTTAAGGAAAGAATCAATGCCTGAAGGTTATATGCAAAGATGCACTAAAACACAGTGTAAGAAGCCAGGGAAGCCAGTGTAGGAAATGGTTGTCTAGGAAAAGAGACGCACCCCCCACTGCACTTCCAGGGTCCACAGCTGCATTATCCTCTGGATCACAATCTAGGGGTCCTTCCATGAGGGCACAGCTGCCTCATCGTGACTGAAAAATGGACAAACTGATGGCTGAGGGGAAAGTGAAGATGGAGTGATCTCGGGGTCACATTCTCAGACTGTCAGCTGGGCAGGCAAGAGGGCCCTAAGTGAACGCCCTTCTTCTTGTGGCTCTGACTCCCTCCTCCTCCCCCAGTCACAAGATGTCCCTCAAAGATACTCTGCAGTCACCACAGCTATGGCGCTCTCTGCTCCGGCACTGGGAAAACAACAAAAACAGAAAGCTTCTGGAAGTTAATATGAATATTGGAGAATATCTTCATGACCTCAACATAGAAACATACTTCTTAAACAAAACATTAAAGTACTAACCATACATGGAAATCTTGATAAACAAAATGTCATTGAAATAGATTACGTTCACCAGACACCATCAAGAGAGTAAAAAGGCAAGTGACAGAGACACACATCAACACACCCCACATGTACACGTGCACACGCTTTGATCTCCCCAAACTCACGTTCTCAGTGTTGCAGCCAGTAACTCTCACCCCAGCACACAGGGCATTGACTGATTTCTCATTATTAAACACTCTGAACTGTGCGAATCCTGCAACAAATTCCCTGGAAAAGAAGCAGCAGAGAAAGGGCCAAATGTTCAAAGGAGGAACTGGGAATAGCTTCCCTTTGAACAGCCCAGGGATTCCCTAAGCCAAGAGTTCAAGTCACAGCCCAACCCTCCAAGCTGTAGGGGTGGAGCCCAGCACCTGTGTTTCCTGTGGCTGGGACATCTGACCCTGAACTTGGCCAGGGGAGAACCTCTGTCCATCTGGGGCAAGAGGACAGAGGCTGGGGCTCGCAAGAGGACACTTGTCTGCCCGAGGCTTACAGGAGAAATTAGACTCCACAGAGGATCACCAAGAAGATCTCCAAAGGTGCAGGAGGACAAGCAATGATCAGATGTGGCCATGTGCTTCTGTGGACACACTTCTCATCCAATTACCGTGTGTTTGTTTTCCTAACTGCCATTACCCGCCTTCGTAAAATATCAAACGTCAACAGTAATGGCTTTTATTTTCCAAACAAAGACTTAACTTCTGTGCCTTTATTATGCTGAAAAATGTCTTTAAGATAATTAATAGCTGTCCTTCATAACAAAAATAAAATTTTCTCATCACTTTGCTAGTTTTTCTCTCCTGTGAACACTAGCCTCCACCTTTTCTTGACTGTTCTAACAGGCCACACAGGGTGGTGGTTAAGCAGCCTTGGTTTATATCCTGTAAAATGGAGATAATAGTAATTTTAACTTCAAGCCTTTCTCAAGATGATGAAATGACACAAAACTGTGTCAAGTTCCTAGAAAAGAGCTTGGCACATTGTAAAGTGTTCAGGAAATGCTAGCAATTATTATTTGTTTTATGTACACTTTTCCCAAGAGGGCACGGCGGGATTTAAGACCAGGCTGAGGAAGCCGACACTCACCCTGACCAAGTGGTGAGTAATAAGATGCAGTTTTCTGAGCATCACCGAAGTCGTAGATCACAGGGACGGCTGGGCCGTTGTCAGTCCAACACTTCCCTGCTCCATACTTCACTGGGTATTTCTGCAGGGACCCAAAAGAGCGGTTGTGTGAGGACAGCAGAGATGCCGTCATATTGAGAGGTAGGGGATTTAATGCCTTCCCGTGTCATTATTCAGAAATCCGTCTCCATCATAGTCACGCCTCTTTCCCCAGAGCTGTGTCTCTCTGACAGCCCCAAGCCCCTTGGCCTTCTCCCGCTCTCCCTCTCCTCTCCTCTCCCACAGGCCTCTCCCCTTGTCTGCCTCAGAGGTCCTGAAAGAGGCAGCACAGCAGTTCACAGTGACCCAGAGTAGGAGAAGTGGCCAAGCACAGGCACCTCACGGTGATGCGTGGCCACAGAGAAGACTTACCTCTCACCCCAAACACTTGGCTCTCTGTTCACCAGAGGAAGTGCCCCCCAGCCAACAGCCCTGGTTGCCTGGTAGAGGCCGAACAGATTATGTCCCAGAGTCTCCAAGAAGCCATTCCTGGTGCGGTACCTCAGCTGGGAGCTGTTCCTCCACTGCTGCAGGGGGGACTTGTTGGGCACATGCCAGGTGCCCCGGTCCTGGGCCTGGATGTCATAGTAGCCAGGGTTCTGGAGAGCAACAGACATTGAGCCTGACCAGGCCAGGAGGTCCCACAGGCACCAGTCACACACATGCAGCCCTCAGTGGAGCTGAGAGCTCTGGGCTCCAGGAGGGCAGGTGGCCAGCAGTGCTCAGACACCCCAACTTCCAGCAGATGAAGATGCCTCCCACCACCCAGGTCCCTAACGGCCTTGCTGGGAGGAAGCTGTGCTTCAAGACCTGGAAGTAGGTCTTTCTTCTCCAGCCCTGTCTCCACATCCCCATCT
>NW_025794879.1:0-4264 GCF_021613505.1 Equus quagga
AGTGCCCAGGAGGTGAGGGAGCAAGCCGGGGGGACGTCTGGGAGAAGAGCAGGGCTGGGGGCGCAGAGCAGATATGAGACCCCGAGGCGGGAGTGCCTGGCCTGTCCTGGGAGGAGCAAGAGGCCCGTGTGACAGGAGCAGAGGGAGCACAGGAGACAAGTGGGAACAAGACTGGGGGCGGGGGGCGCCGAGTGCGCTGGGTTTTGTCGACTGTGTAAAGAGCTTCTGTGCAGAGCAAGGTGGGGAGACACGGGCTCTGTGCAGAGGAGAGGCACGATGCGACGTCCATTTAACAGGCTCGATCAGGCCTTGTGTGGAGAACACACTGAAGGGGGCAAGAGCCGACCAGGGAGACCAGCGAGGACTCTATTATGACAATCCTCCAAGAGATGACAGCCAGGGACCTCGGGGGAGCAAGGCAGGTGGGCCAAGCGATGGGATTCTGATCCACGTGGACAGGTGCACTGAGAGAGCACACGGCAGGTGTGAGAGGAGGAGAGGAGCTGGAGGAGTCAGCCTGAGCCCCCGGGAAGGGGGCACTGTCATTCCTGAGAGGGGACTACAGGAGTGGGGAGGTGCAAGGAACCCAATGGCTGTAAGATGTGGCGAGCTCAGGAACGTGGCTGAATGTGTGAATCTGGGCATCACCTAAGAGGTGTGGGCTCCACGGAGAAATAAATATCTTCAAATAAAAATAAAAGGCTACTCCTGACGTCTCAGACAAATCGGATCAAAATCCCCAAAATATGACAAATGATACGTTTTGCCGCCCTTGGACGCCCTCGATCTGAGGAAACGCATGGCTTCACAATGGAAACTAAGAAGCCGATGGAGCTGGTGCTATTAGAGCCGGGCCACGGTCATCCCCACCACGTGCTCCACACCAGCTCGCTTCTCCTTGTTCCCGCCTCGAGTGGGGTCTCCAGAAGCAGAGACCGAAGTGGAATTTTCAGTTCAAGGTGTTTTGGGGGATCAATACTTGTGAAGGAAGTGGGAGAAGAAGGCAAGGCACGACAAGCTGATCTGTGACGCAGGCTGACAAAGCCACGGCAAACCCAGCGGGGAGCTCTGGATCACATGCTGCTCGTACGGGTCGAGGCCAAATGTCCAGGCCTTTATACCCCTGCCTCGCTCAGTGACCAGGAGCGGGGTCTCCAGGAAAGGCATGACCATGCACAAGAGGCCTCTCTGCAGCTCAGACAGACCCTGCAGGAGCCATCTTACACATAAAAATTTTGAAGAAAATCTAGGATATTGCAGTTACAATCTAGAGAAGTTAGGGAGACTTTACAAACCAAGATGGATAATCCTGAAACTATCAAAGAATAAAACAGACATATTGAAAACATAAAAATTTGGAATTTTTGTACATAAAATGATTACCTAAAGAAAATCCTTCTATTCATCTGTAAAAGTATTTGTAGGTCAATAATAAACAAAGAGTCCATTTCTGTCCTATACAAAGAACTCTTACAAATTGACACGAAGAAGAGGCAATGGCTTATAAATTAACAGCTCACAGAAAAGCATATGTCAGCTCTCAAATTGATGGAAACCCATCCCATAGAAATAAATGTACTTATACTTTGTACCACTACACGCAAGGATGTCACTGCAGCATTGTCCTCAGTGGCCCAGAACCAGAAACAAAATTCCCCATACTAGTGGAATGGCTGAATGCTTTTCAAGTATATCCACTGTGGAATATTCCACAGCTGTTGTAAAGAACAACTTTAATTTAGAGCTGTACAAAATGACTTGAAGGTATTTCTACAAGGAATTGAGTGATAACATCAAGATGCAGAAAAATGTTAGCTATGGGTTTATCAATTCTGTTGGTATTTTTAAAGAACTGACTTTTAGCTTTGTTAATTTTATCTGTTGACTTCTGTTTTCTATTTCATTAACCTCAGTTCTTAATTCTACTTGTCTGGTGTTTACTTTGATCTTTTTTTTCTAGTGTCTTCCAGCAAAATCTTCAGTCGTTGATTTTTGATCTTTCTTCTTTTTTAATAGATGCATTTTAAAGCTATAAATTTTCCTCTTTGCACTGCTTTGGCTGCATCTCCAAATGACAGTGAAATGATTTTCGCTATCATTTAGCAACATTTCCTTTTAAATTAAATTTATTTGGAAAAACTACTGAAGCTATTTAGAATAAAATATAAAGTAAATAATAATTCAGTTGGTACACAAATGCGTCCAAAATTATGAAGGAGAAACAGAAGTTACTGAGGTTTGGGACACAATATTGTAACATTAATTTGAAAAAAGTTTTTGCTTCAAAATTTGTTAAAGAGTCAAAAAACAAGTAATCTCCATCCCTCAGGAGTAAAACTGAAAGCTAGCTGAGAATCCCAGTTGAGATATTAGGATTTTGTTTGTTGTTTTACTCTGAAGTGGCCACCTTCTTCTCCGCTTGCAGTGGCGAGCTGTCCCTCGTCATCCGTGCGCCCTTCTTCCTTCAGTAAGAGCCCCTGGTTAGCGGGCACACGGCAGCTCAGAATTAGGACTACAGTGTCCAGCTCCCTTACAGTGATTCAGGGGGGGGGGTGAGTGAGTGCCGCCCAGTGGAATGTGAATACAGGGGACAGATGCCCCTGCCAGGCTGAGCCCACGGAGGGAAGGCTGTGCCTACTTGTCCTTTGCCCTCTTCTCATTGTTGAAATGCATCTGGTGTGGGGCATCTGGACCAAGTGGAATAAAGCCAATGGCCTAGGTGTGGTGGAGCAAAAAGAGGGAGGGAGCCTGGGCCCCTGACAGCTTCATGGGCCAGAACTGCCATCCCCAGCTCAGCTGTTGACATGAATGAGAAGTAAACTCCTGTCTTGTGGAAACCACCGTCTCTATCATAGCAGCCAGAGCCAACGCCTAACTCATTCAGAGCCCACAGACACGGGATGAAGACCCACAGGTCCTCATGTGGGCTGTTGAGACTCGGCCTGTCAGCACGTTTCCCACATAAATCCAAATTAGAGAAGGATAAATAAGTAGGTTTTAGATGCTTTACACAGAACCCATGGGGCAGAAACAGAAGGTTGCTGATTTTATGGGTGGAAAAATGGAGTCCTAGACAGACAAAATGAATCATTCACCAAAGTTAGAAGCAAATTTTGCTACTAAAGTGTGCAGATTACCAGTCCACCCCAGGTGGCAAGGGACAGACCACAGGCCACATCCAGCCAGGAGAGGTGTCGTGACCAGCCCACAACTCGTTGGTCTGTACAGTTGGTTTTCAACACTAAAATGAGATGATTCCACAATGTATATGTAATTAAATCATCACATCGTACACTTTAAACATCTTACAATTTTAGTTGTCAATTGTATCTCAATAAAACTGAAAAAAAAGATTTCACATAAAAATTTAGATTTCTCATAAAAATCTAGATTTCTAGCTTCCTCTGAAAAATCAGAGACATGGCCAACTGGATGTACCTTCCATCGGGCAACTCATGACCTGAGCAAGTCACGGCTGCCCTCACTGGCTGGGCCGTGAAGCTGAACTTGCCACAGTCCGTAACACTCCTTGTTGCCTCTGAAAGTCAGCAATATTTATTATCTCACAGACTGCTGGGCTTTTTTTCCATCATAAAAACAAATCCCTGAGGGCCAGCCGGGTGGCACAGCACTTATGTGCACACGTTCTGCTTTGGCAGCCCCGGGTTTGTGGGTTCGGATCCCGGGTGCTGACATAGTACCTACTGCTTGGCAAGCCATGCCATGGTAGGCGTCCCGCATATAAAATAGAGGAGGATGGGCATGGATGTTAGCTCAAGGCCAGTCTTCCTCAGCAAAAAAGAGGAGTGGCAGCAGATGTTATCTCAGGGCTAATCTTCCTCAAAAAGAAAAAAACCAGACAAACAAACAAATCCCTCTACCCATCTCTGTACTAAAAACAACAGAAGAAAAGATCAAGAAGCCATGCCTTTCAAGAAAAAATGAGAGTGCTTATTTCTTTATGGAAATGAATTCCCTATGTATTTGCTATGCAAACAAAATATAATTGTGTTGAAAAAAATACACCCCATCTGCTTCCCCCACAGACACCTCCTACCTGGCCTGTGTAGGCATGTGAGTTACAATCCCATTCCTACAATCTCTGGGTACAACCACCGGTCTCACCACAGCTCCCACAGCCAGAGCAGGGCTCCCCAGCCCGTCACTCAGGGCCAAGAGTCCTGCTCACACTTTCCAGATGACATCATCCCAGAGGGAGCCAAGTCTCTATTTGGAGGTGTTTTCTTCCCTTCTTTGTTGTGTT
>NW_025794880.1:0-6870 GCF_021613505.1 Equus quagga
GATGTGGGTGGTTCTGGCATTGTGTTGTGAGGGAGGTGAAATTGGAGGCTAGGGACTTGGCACAGATTGTAATTCTAGATCTTAAAAAATCACTGTGAAAGCTCCTTTCTTTGTTTATCTGGGTGACTTGTGGACATTTCCTGACTCTCAGGGTATTCCCATGTGACCAGTAAAATCTCCTTAAATTCTGTCAGTGTCTGTCTTAGTTGGCATTATGTTGCCTTCCAGGTACCAGGGCTTTAGAGGGTCTTGGATGTTATCCAGAAGACACTGTTATGAATTCATAGATTGAATAAATGAACAACTTCAGTTTCTCCAATTCTAATTCTCTACCTGATATCCACTGGTTGTTGTAGCTCATAAAGAGACAAAGACTTTGTGGTGAGGTTGGGCAACATGTATACGTGTACCTACCTCGCCAAAGGGATCTTTGGGTAGAGTTTCAAGAACTTGAGCATGGAGTCAGAACACATAACCTTTTGTCTTAGGCAGAATTGACTGTAAGTTTGGGAAACCAAAACAAAGGCAAGCCAATTACTTCCGTGGGTGTTGAACCAAAGAGATTGAAATCAGTCTCAATGCTGGAGGAAAAATTGACTAGATCAGATTTTCCAAGAGATAGTATAGTATCCATGAGCTATTTAAAAGATTATTTTTGTAAGTTGATTTTGTATCCCGCAACTTTGCTGTAATTGTTGACTGTTTCTAGTAGTTTTTTGATGGACTTTTGGGGGTTTTCTCTGTATAAAATCATGTCATCTGCAAACAGCAAGAGTTTCACTTCTTCATTGCCTGTTTGGATTCCTTTTACTTCTTTTTCTTGCCTAACTGGTCTGGCCAAAACCTCCAGTACTGTGCTGAATAAGAGTGGTGAGAGTGGGCACCCTTGTCTTGCTCCTGTTCTCAGAGGGATGGCTTTCAATTTTTCCCCATTGAGTATGATGTTGGCTGTGGATTTGTCATATATGGCCTTTATTATGTTGAGGTAATTTCCTTCTATCCCCATTTTGTTAAGCATTTTTTATCACAAAGGGATGTTAGATCTTGTTGAATGCATTCTCTGTGTCTATTTGAGATGATCGTGTGGTTTTTGTTCCTCGTTTTGTTAATGTGGTGTATCACACTGATTGACTGGCAGCTGTTGAACAATCCCTGTGTCCCTGGTATAAATCCCACTTGATCATGGTGTATGATCTTTCTAATGTATTGCTGCATTTGATTTGCCAATATTTTGTTGAGGATTTTTGCATCTATGTTCATCAGCAATATTGGCCAGTTGTATTTCTATACTCTAATAATGAACTAACAGAAAGAGAACTCAAGAGCACAATCTCATTCACAATTGCAACAAAAAGAAGAAAATATCTTGGAATAAATTTAACCAAGGAAGTGAAAGACCTATACAATGAAAACTACAAGACTTTCCTGAAAGAAATTGATGATGACATAAAGAGAAGGAAAGACATTCCATGCACATTTATTGGAAGAGTAAACATAGTTAAAATGTCCATACTACCTAAAGCAATCTACAGATTCAGTGCAATCCCAATCAGAATCCCAATGACATTCTTCACAGAAATAGAGCAAAGAATCCTAAAATTCATATGGGGGCATCAAAAGACCCTGAATTGCTAAAACAATTGTGAGAAAAAAGAACAAAGCAGGAGGCATCACAATTCCTGACTTCAAAACATACTACAAAGCTATAGTAATCAAAACAGCATAGCACTGGTACAAAAACAGGCACACAGATCATGGAACAGAATTGAAAGACCAGAAATAAAACCACACATCTGCGGACAGCTAATCTTCAACAAAGGAGCTGACAACATACAAATGGAGAAAGGAAAGTCTCTTCAACAAATGGTGTTGGGAAAATTGGACAGCCACATGTAAAAGAATGAAAGTAGACCATTCTATTACACCATTCACAAAAATAAACTGAAAGTGGATCAAAAACTTGAAGGTAAGACCAGAAACTGTAAGACTTCTAGAAGAAAATCTAGGCAGTATACTCTTTGACATCAGTCTTAAAAGGATCTTGTTGGATGCCTTGTCTTCTCAGACAAGGGAAACAATAGAAAGAATAAACAAGTGGGACTTCATCACACTAAAGAGCTTCCACAAGGCAAAGGAAAACAGTATTGAAACAAAAGGACAACCCACCAACTGGGAAAAAATATTTGCAAGTCATACATCTGACAAAGGGTTAATCTCCATAATATATAAAGAACTCACACAACTGAACACCAAAATAATCAAACAGCCCGATCAAAAAATAGGCAGGGGATATGAACACACATTTCTCCAAAGAAGATATACAGATGGGCAGTAGGCATATGAAAAGATGCTCATCATCACTGATCATCAGGGAAATGCAAATCAAAACTACACTAAAATATTGCCTTACACCTGTTAGAATGGCTATAATAACCAAAAGAAAAAAATAACAAATGTTGGAGAGGTTGTGGAGAAAAAGGAACCCTCGTACACTGCTAGTTGGAAGGCAAACTGGTCCAGCCACTATGAAAGACAGTATAGAGATTTCTCAAAAAATTAAAAATAGAAATACCATATGACCCAGCCATCCCACTACTGGATATCTATTGAAATAACTTGAAATCAGCAATTCAAAGAGATTTCTGCACCCCTATGTTCATTGCAGCATTATTCACAATCACCAAGACGTGGAAGCAACATAATTGCTCATCGACTGATGACTGGATAATGAAGATATGGTGTATATATTTACAATGGAATACTACTCAGCCATAAAAAATGACAAAATTCCTCCATTCATAACAACGTGGATGGACCTTGAGGGTATTATGTTAAGTGAAATAAGCCAGATGATAGAGAAAGACAAACACTCTATGATTCCACTTATGTGTGAAATATAAACAAACACATGGACAAAGAGAAAAAGATTAGTGGTTACCAGGGGGAAGGGGAGTAATGCGGGTACAAATGGTGAAGGGGTGCACCTATGAGATGACTGACAAATAATAACGCACAACTGAAATTTCACAATGTTTTAAACTATCATAATCTCAATTTTTAAAAATTGTAAAAGTAAAATTTTAAAAAAGATTATTTTTTAAAAGAGTACCATGATGACATGAGATTTTCATCTTAGATGCTGAGTCTAGCCCCAAACCCCTTATAAGTTGTGATTCTGCCTTTGTGTTTATCGCTACCTATAGTTGTCAACACACTTGTTCACCATGGTTCTGTTAGCAGAGAACAGGAAACATACAACAGTGTGTCTTTTGGGTAATTGCCCTGGATCCCTCCCCAGCTACATGGACCCACTGCTCTTCCTCTCTCCACCCAGACTCTTGGATTTCTGGATCTACAGTAATTTGTTTTTAATCCTTTTATGGACACCCTCCCACTTTGCTTTCAGTCTCGTTCCTTCTCTCAGTATTGACATTTTCTGCAGGCGTGGGTGAGAAACTCCTTTCTTAGCTTTAGTCCCATGAAACTCTCCCTTCATTCCCCAAGAAAAGAGCTTTCAGGCCTGTATAGGCTGTGTGAGGACTGTCCCTTAAAGCCTGACAAAATCCCATTCCCAAACCATACTGGGAATACTTGACCAGTGTGGGAGCTCCTGTTGTCTTGTTGGTTAATCCAATGGCCATTGGACCTTGACTCTTCATTCTCATGCAGGTCTGCTTCAGAGGGGCATCTGAAGTTGTGAGTTGTAAAAGATGCAACAATGAGTTCCAAATGCAGCTTCTCTGACTTAGAGCCAAGGACCCTGGCTTGGCTATCTGTGCTTTTTGAAAATAGCAGTCCATATCTTGGCATATCGGGGCATGATTTTTAGGGAGTCTGCTGCTAATTTTTCTTTTTTAAAAATTTTGTATTGATATTTTTGCATAAGAAATATATGAGGCATTTACAGCCTTGTTTTTCTCAGTAAAAGATCCTCTATTCAACCAATAGCTCAAGTCAAAAATCTGTAGGAATCTTTACTGTTTCTCTTTCCTATCGACTCACTTACTTACTTACCTACCTATCTACCTAGCCCACATGCTAACCATTGACAAGCCCCGCCAACTCTACCTCCAAAACATATCATGTCTATCTATTCTCATCACTTTCTCTGCTCAGGGATTGGACTGTGGTGAGGTGAGTGAAACATTTGCCTCAGGCATGGTGTTTAAGGGGACATCAACAAATTCAGTAGTCAAGGTAAATAATATTTTAATATCATAATTTTTTAAAAAGTAAAAATTAATGAAAAGATCCATAATAAACAAGGTTTCAAGATTTTAAATAAATATAGTATCCAGCATAGCACTTGTATGACTCACCTCACTGTGCCACCTTAATCCTGCCCCTGGCTCCAATCAAACTTTATTTGTAAAAAACAGGAAGCCAGTTTGAGGGTCGTAGTTTGCCAATTTGATTTTTTTAATTTCAAAAACATTTTTAAAGTATTTGTTTTTAAAAGGTTTATCAAATTAAAGTTACCTTACAGTGCCATGGTGGAGTGAGCTGTTCCCTTTGTCTCTCCCATGTAAGTCACAACCAGTAGGACATCCATTGACCAACAAAAGACTCCCTGCACAGCACACCAGAATGCCTGAGAGGTGCATACATCTATACTTCTGAAGGTGGGTGGATTGGACTTCCAGGAGGCAGGGGAGCAGCTCCCTCCCCCTTTCCCAGCAGTGACAGTCCAAAAGACAGATACCATTGGCAGGGGCGGTGGTGCCCTGACCTGAGGTTTCAAAAAGCATGCTGATGCTGGAGACCAGAGGCTGCAGGAACAGCCACAGTGCTCATGACTCAGCCCCTCCCACTTCCCCAGCAGTGGTACATGACACTGGAGACCTGAGGCTTCAGGAGCTATAGCAGGACCCATGACCCAGCCCACAGTGATGGCACCCCGACACTGACCCTACCAGCAGTGGGGGCTGCATACAAGACCCCAGCCCTCTGGCAGCAGCGGTGACACCCATGAACCCAGTTACCCTGGCAGTAGTTCTCCCCAGACCCCCAGATAACCCCAGTGCAGCAGTGCAGGTGGCATGTGGCAGCTGCAGCCAAGCCTGTGGAGAGCCCATGGAGGGCCAGTGAGGGATCACAAGACCCAAGTGACCGCAAAAGCAGCAGAAGTGCTCTCAACCTGGCGACCCCAGTGGCAGCACCCACAACTGAAGCAACATTGCAGGCAGCAAGCCACCTGCAACCTCGGAGACACAAGCAGCACAAGGAGGGCACTGATGATGCCTCTGGCAGAGGCACTGGAGGGTGGAAAGTGCAGGCTCTCAAATACAACCAGAAGCGACTCAGAATCAAAGTAAGAAAAGCCTTACCCACATAAGAAAGGTGTTTACTACCACAAATGTGCCGGCCCAGGATCAACTCATCAAGCACCGTGAAGAACTACAGTAACATGTCAGAACAGAAAGAAAATGATGTCTCTCCAAAAACCAAACATGAAGTCACAGAAGATTTCAACCTAACTGACAGAGAATTCAAAAGAGATGTCATGACGGAACAATGAGTTACAAGAAAACTCAGAAAGACATTAATGAACTCAGGAATAAAATTAATGAACAGAAGGAGTACTTCACCAAACAGATTGAAACTCTGAACAAAAACCAAACAAATTCTGGAGATGAAGACCACAATTAATGAGATGAAAAATAAAGCTAAAGCATTGGAAATACAGCAGAAAATGTGGAAGAGACAACTAGTGAGCTCGAAGATAGAAATCCAGAAATGATTCAGGTGGAAGAGGCGATAGACTAAGATTTTTTAAATGAAGAAATTGTACAAAAAATATCCAACTGTATTAGGAAAAGCAACATAAGGATAATGGATATCCCAGAAGGAGACGAGAAGGAGAAAACAGCCGAGAGCTTATGTAAATAAATAATATTTGAAAACTTCTCAAACTTGGGGAAGGAACTAGACCCACAAGTACATGAAGATAATAGAACTCCTAATTATCAAAACATAAAAAGACCTCTCCAAGGCACATTATATTAAAACTGTCAAAAGTCAATGACATTACCATAGGGGAAAGCTAAAGGGCTAAGGGGTAAAGGGGTAAAGGGGCACATATGTATGGTGATGGATGAGAACTAGACCATTGGTGGTGAACACGATGCGGTCTATACAGAAACTGATAAATAATAATGTACACCTGAAATTTACACAGTGCTGTAAGCCAATACGACCTCAATAAAAAGAAAAGAATACCTACAGCACCCCAAAAAATCCAATTTAAAAAAATTATTAAAGGGCTTAGGTAGACATTTTTACAGGAAAGATATTCTGCAAATAAGATATATTTCTACAAATAAACAAGGAACACAGGAAAAGATGCTCACCATCATTAGTCATTAGGGAAATGTAAAATAAAACTGCGATGGGGCCCGCCCAGTGGCACAGCAGTTGAGTGTGCACATTCTGCTTCGGTGGCCTGGGGTTCGCTGGTTTGGATCCCAGGTGCAGATATGGCACTGTTTGGCAAGCCATGCTGTGGTAGGCGTCCCACATACAAAGCAGAGGAAGATAGGCACGGACGTTAGCTCAGGGCCAGCCTTCTTCAACAAAAAGAGGAGGATTGGCAGCAGTTAGCTCAGGGCTAAACTTCCTAAAAAAAAAAAAAAAAAGAAAAACCAACATTGATGCATGCCAGCAAGATGGTGCGATAGGAAGGCCCAGCACTCATTGCCCACAGAAACCATGATTTAACCATAATCCATGGATGAAAATACCTTTAGGAAAGTTCTGGAATTCAGGTGTGAGGTCTCAGCATGCCGGTGGAGCAGAAAATCTGAGAACGACCACACTGAAAAGGGCAGAAAGGACAGCTCCACCTGCGTCACCGTTCCCACAGGCTGGCTC
>NW_025794881.1:0-1251 GCF_021613505.1 Equus quagga
CACCTCAGCAGGAAAGAAGGTCAGCTCCAGAAAGCTGAATTCCCAAATTCCAGCCATCTTTCTGCCTACTTTGTGGATTATGGAATGATCCAGAAGAAAAGCTGAGGGTGACAAAACTTTACTCGTTGAGAAAGAGCAAGGACATGGGACCCAGGTGAAGGGTCTGGCCTCAAATCAAATCTGGTCACCTCCTAAAGAGGGGCAGCAGAGAACACAAGTGCAGATCCAGCGTTGCTGGGAAGTGGTGAGAGTTCCTATGTGATCTCTTCTCTTTTCCCAATTATCACTGAACACCATGAGAAGAGTGGCTGCCAGTGCGCATGGAATGCTATTGTAGGTAGAGGAGAGAGAAAGATAGAGATGTGGAGGGTGCACAGAGTTGGTCCATTTGGTGGTACTGCCAGGAGAGTAGGGAGGAAGGAGAAAGGAGCATACGAGGTGTGTTTGAGGGGGACAGTTTATAGGCCTGGGTAAGCTGGGTAAGGAGGGGCCTAGTGGAAGGTGAGGAAGGCTGTGGGGTCGGTGGGCCAGAGGTTTCCAAGAAGCTGAAGGCTGTGGGTGCAGAGGCGTTAGAGGGAGGGAGCTGGACGAACAGGGCATGGCCTTGAGGTGATGAGACAGCGGAATGTTAGAAATGGGCATCTAGGAGGGGCGTGGACTTTCCTAGCGCTGGGGGATGCTCGGATGGGGTGGAGGAGAACATCCTTGAGGAGGGAGAGGCTCCGGTGGACCGGGTCAGCCTCGTGGGCCCCGAGGTCGCCGGGAGGGATCAGAGGAGTGAGGGCTGAGAGTAGGACAGTGAGCGTGCCAGGGGATAAGCACCACTGAGTGTTCGCAGCCTGTCGGTGGGTGGGAGGAGGATGACAGGGGATTGGTTCAGCTCCCTCACGTGGGGCGGTGGCTGTGAGGGCGGCTGAGGCAGTCGGGCGACAGGATCTGGACATCCCAGGTCCACAGTTCGCAAGAGGATCCGGAGGGCAAGCACCAGCGGCCACCGGCAGGGAGACTGGCAGCCACCTCACGGGGCGCCCGCGCACCGGCCCAGACCCCGCCACTCGGGGCACAGCCCCGCCCCCGGGAGCGTCCTTCCTGGGCACAGGGACTTCCTGCCGCTGTGGTTACGGTGCCGGGGCCAGGGCCCGTCCAGGGGCTGGAAGGCGGCGGTGCCCCAGCCCGGTTGCCGGGGCCGCTCTGGCCGCTTCTCTTCCTTTCCGTGGTCCTCATCTCCCTCCCGCCGGCCTTCCTGAGCCA
>NW_025794882.1:0-1837 GCF_021613505.1 Equus quagga
CCCTACCCCAGCCCAGGTGTCTCTCAAATGGAAGCCTTTTTTTTTTTTCTTTTTCAAATCCCACACAAAGAGAGAGGCACTCAAAGCACAACACGAACCCAGGGTGTTCCGTGCCTGCTGGTGGAGAGCAGACCGGGGATTGTCCTGCGATGCCTGTGGTTGAAAACCCCGGAGCCGCGGCCCGGAGGCCTGGGGGATGAGGTCATCGCTGCGGCTTCCTCCCTCGCTGCTGAGGCTCCCTCAGCCCCGCCGCCGCCGGCACCCAGCCCTCCCGCCAGCTGGATTGTGCGCCCCCCCCAAGTGCAGAGCCCGACCCTCCGGTTCTCTGGGCCTCAGTTTCTCAGCTGCAAAATGAGGCCCCACAGAGACTCTGTGGGCCCCCCCAAGAAACCCTTGGTGGGTCCCCCATTTCTGTGGAACAAGATGCAGGCTTTGTCCCCGGTCCCCCCAGCCCAGCTCACATTTGCATGGGCCCCTGCAGACCACACGGTTCCAGTGTCTGCTCTCCACATCCTTCAAATGCCGGTGGAGACGATTGTGTTAATGTCAGGGCTGGCCGCTGCCATCACCCAGAGCTCGCCTGTGCACGCCCTCTGCAATGTCCTTCTCGCACGAGGGGCTGCGACTCACGAGGGGCTGAGTGACTGAAGTCACTTCTGCCCAAGGTCAGGGCACCGGCGGGTGGCCCAGGTTTTCCATTAACAAACCCCAAGGTCTTATTTTCTCTGTGGCCGACTCCTGCTGGCACTGCTCCGCTCACCCAGGCTTTGCCTCCCTACTTGGTGAACTCCTACATTTGCAACAGAGCCCCGCTCCTGCAGAGGTGCTTGTGGGACACCTTCCTGCTCCCCTCCCCCCACCCCCCGCGGTGTCACCTGCCGCCTCCCCTGGACCTCAGCGTCCTCCGGGAAGACCTCATCTCCCTGCTTTGGAGGCTTGAATTCCTTTGCCTCTTTGTCCCCGGCACATGAGAGCTGCGTGGTGAGAATTGGTTCCCCCCACCCCGGCCTTCTCTGATGTTCTGCCCCGGAATGTAGCCCCCCCCCACCCCGGTGGACTCTTGCTTGGGGTGCTGTCTCCTACATTTGTTCAGCCAGCAAATATTTATTAAGCACCACGTGCCAGCTCTGTGTGCAAATAGGTTGGGCTCTCGGGAGCAGGACCTGGGCTTCTTGTCTGCACCCCCGGGACCCTTACTGCAGGGCCCTGTGTAAGAGGGGGCCAGTGCCCAAGATGGGGGAGGGACTGACCCCCCACCCCCGGCGTTGGAAGGCAGTGGCGCACGCACCCTCCTGCTTGCACACCTGCATTTGCACATGTGTGTTCCACTAGGCCACAGTCGGGCTGTTGCTGGCTCAGGCGTCTAGTTGTCCCTCTGCAGGGTGGCGGTCTCAGCTGCCCCCCTGGGGAGCTGACTTTCCATGCAAGCCAGAGCCTCGCTGGTTTCAGGGAGAAACACTAAGAGCTAAGAAGTGCCCTAAACAACCGAAGCCCGTATTCCGGATGTTTCTGTGCTGGTAAATGAGAAGGGCAGGATTTCTCTCCAGGTGGCTCTGGCAGGTAGAGGGACAAGCGGTGCTGCCTGGAACCAGTGGGTGTGGGGTCTGGTTGCACAGCCCGATGGTGCCGAGTGGCCTACAGCTCTGCTCAGCAGGACTTAGGGTGGCCCCGTGTGAGGCTGCAAGAAGGAATCTCTTGCTCATCTGCCCCAAGGCCCCACTGATGCCGACCCCAGGGAGACAGCGTGGAGGGACGCTGGCCTCCAGGAGGAGGAGGGGTCTGGGGTGGACATGGGGGTCCATGGCTGCTCCTCAGACCATGAGGAAGGGACTGGCGT
>NW_025794883.1:0-2861 GCF_021613505.1 Equus quagga
CTCTCTGCCTGTAGTGCTATCCCCCCAAATATCTGCATGGGGTACCTCTGACTTTCCTTTACACCTACTCAAATGTCACCACTTCATGAACGCTTTATCTAAATCTTCCTATTTTCCTTCCACACTCCATGGATCAAGACCACAAGCAGTTCTTTGCTGAAGTGCTGCCACCTAGTGTTCTGCTAAAATATTTTGTGAGGCTCGCAGTGGCCTCTCTGCTGCCCTCCAGCGTTCATGGGTTAAATTGTGGTGAAGCCTCATCGCAGTAGGAGCTACCTTTGCTGAACCAAAGTCAGTAAACTTCCCATTGCAGTAATCATGCGAGAGAAGATTCAGAACAGGCTGGTTTTTAATCTTTTGCCCTCCCACATGTGAAAGTATTGACTTCAAAATGATAGATACAATACATGGGTTTATCTGGTCTGGAGAGCACTAGGATATCCTGGAAATAAAGCTTGGCATTGTTGCACAAGTGGGAGATTTTTCTCTGTTAAGCGAAATTGCCTCTACTGCTCTATTCTTTATTGTAGCATAGAAATATCCTGAGAAGTGGGAGCAAGAGTCAATGAGGGGGAAATAAAACCAATTGTAGCAAACACTGCTTGGTATACTCTTTCCATGTTATGATATGCCACCCAATCTCCTAATTTAAAGTAATAAATGATTTCCCAATAACAGTAAGAAACATGATAGACCATGGATATTTATGATAATATGTGAAATCTGCTGTGTAATTAGCCAAATATACCTGAGAAAAATATTAAACTTTATCTTGTGGATAAGATTGTGCAATTGCACACTGTGTCCCCCAACCTCTAATATTTTATACATTGCATGCATCTAGTTGAGTGCCTCAGATAGAGAAATTATTGTCCTGGGCAATTTCCATATATGTTCTCAGTTGATTGTTTTTGGACCTTCAAGGTTGTTCCACCCTCCTTTAGGGAGGCAGTGTAGCAAAGTGCTTGAGACCACAGACTTGGGTTGTATTTCTAGATCTACCACTCATTAATTGAGTGATCTTGGGAAAATTAATTAATAATTTTTATGCTTCAGTTTCCTCATGCCTACAATGAAGATATTGATAGTATCTACCACACACGGTTATTAGGAGAGGTAAATGAGATGATGAATGCCAGTGCTTAGCCTAGTGCCCAACAGAAAGACACTGGCTCCTTACAGAAAAGGAAATTGAACACGAGAGAGGTTAAATACCTTGCCTGGTGTTGCAGCGGTAAGTGTCAGAGTGGGGCTTTCCCTCCACACCCTATTTATAGCAGATGCCTTTCCTCACCCCAAGAGTAACTTTCTATCTCAATACACTATTGAATGGTCTTTATAGTGCTTCTTTAAAATAATCTTATTTTTAAAAATCCACTTATTCAATGTTTTTCTCCTTTCACTGCACTATCAGTTTTTGTAGTTTTTGTATTCTATTCACTCTGCATCCTCCATGCCTAGCACACAGGAAGCACAATCAATATATGTATTTGTTGAATGAATGTACAAAAGGTAAAATTATTTCTAGAGTCCATGCAATTCAAATACTAATATACCAGATTAAGCTTGACTAATCTTTGTGTTATTTAACTAGAATTGTCAACATTTCTACCCTTTAAGTCACTTCAGGATTTAATTTATTCAATAAATCTAGTGGTCAGTTGGCTTGGCCTCTATTTCAGGTAAAGTGGTGGCTAGGATCTGCCCCAGTAGTTGTAGGAATGCTCCCTGCTCTTGGAGGTATGTCCCTCTTGTTCTGGACACCGCCCCTCCAATATGTGGCTGAATTTATCTAAGGATCACTGTTTTCATCAGAAACAAGCTTCATAGCTAGCGGGCTTTCTGACTGGTGCCATCATGCCATCACTCTTCTATCCCTCAGTATCTGGATGCTGTGATCTGGGTATATCAGGTCTCTTGAAGATATCACAATTATGAGAAGGAAGGCCATTTTTCATCAATGAAAATAATGAACAAACTATTTAAATACCCATTGTCTAAGGTCTTGTTCCCCAGAGGCAGACCTTGAGATGAGGACTTGTGCACCTGAAGAGGGAGAGGAAAAGGCCAAACAAGGGCCAGATTTCAGATGATGTGCCTGACATTCCATCAGCATGATTTTGTGGGGAGCTCTAGACCATAAATCTTACTACAGTTTGTCCACTTAGAGATGAGGGAGCTGGTCTTTAGTAAACCCACAAAAGTCAGTTATTCTCTACGCTGCCAGCAGCAAAGGACACAGAAGTTGAGGGATGAGCACATGCAAGCTTTCTGAGAGAATGTGAGCAGGTCCCAACAATGCCTAAGACGCCCACTGTAGCTTTACTCTTGGAAACAGCTCTGCAGACTTGCCTGCTCTTGTGATTATTCAAGTCAAACTTCCTACATTCAGATTTCACCCATGAGGACAAAGTGTGAAGAAAATATTAAATTTTGTCCCAGCTCAGAGTGAGAGTTACCAGAACTACTGCCCTGCTGAATGGTCGTGGCCCTGTATCTTCTGGAGTCTGTAGAGTTTTTCTATCCTCTATTATACATTTGGAGATCAAAGTTCCTCCGCAGTAGATAATTCCAGTACTTCCCAATTTCTTTTCCCTAGATGTATCCTTAGAAATATTTTCTTTAGCTGATATATATTTCAGAAGAAATATAAAGAAGTTGACATTGATTTAACTATCTCCTATTACTTCTCTGGGTCATGTAAATTATGAACATCTGATAGATTGTAATAAAATTTAAATTCCCTAAGAGCGAAGGGACTATATAGTCTCTGTGGTCTGATCCATGATGCTAGCTTATTATGGGATATTATGTCCTTTGTGTGTCCTCAATAGACTTTAATTAGTATTTATGATAAAAAA
>NW_025794883.1:2871-3247 GCF_021613505.1 Equus quagga
AGTCTTAGCAACAAATGTGTTGGGATGATTGGATATTCACAGGCAAATAATTGAACCTTGAGCTAAATTTCACATACTTTACAAAAATTTGAGGACAGTCTCAAAATAGATCACAGATCCAAGTGTAAAGGTAAAACTATAAATCTTTTAGAAGAAAATAGAAGAGACAGTTTCACGACCTAGAGTTAGGCGAAGAGATCTTTGACATGACACCAAAAGCGCAATCCCTAAAAAGAAATAACTTAGATTTCATCAAAATTAAAACCTCTTGCTCTGTGAAAGATGGTGTTAAGAGAATTAAAAAGCTAAACCACAGTTTGGTAGGAAATATTTGCAAAATACATTTCCATCAAAGGACTAGTATTCGGAATATACA
>NW_025794883.1:3257-7318 GCF_021613505.1 Equus quagga
TCAGTATATGTTAGAACCAATAAATGCAGTAAAGTTACAGGATACAGAATCTATAAACAAAAATCAGCTGCATTTCTATATACTAATAACAAACTATCAAAAAGAAAAATTGAGAAAACAATCCCATTTACAATTGCATGAAAAAGAATAAAATATCTAGGAGTAAATTTGACCAAGGAGGTGAAAGACCTGCACGCTGAAAACTACAAGAATTAGGGAAAGAAATTGAAGTAGACACAAACTAATAGACATTCTGTGCTCATGGGTGGGAAGAGTTGATATTGTTAAATGTCCATACTAACCAAAACAATCTACAGATTCAATGCAATCCCCATGAAAGTTTCAATGACATTTTTCACAGAAATAGAAAAAACAACCTTAAAATTTGTGTGGAACTACAAAAGACCCTGAATACCCAAAGAAATATTCAGAAAGAAGAACAAAGCTAGAGGCATCACATGTCCTGATTTCAAACTATACTGCAAAGCCTGAGTGATCAAAAACAGTATGATATTGGCATAAAACAAACACATAGACCAATGGAACAGAATAGAGAGGTGAGACATAAATCCACACATATAAGATCAATTAATTTATGACAAAGGAGCCAAGTATACACAACAGGGAAGGACAGTTGCTTCAATAAATCTTACTGGGAAAACTGGACAGCCACATGCAAAAGAATAAAACTGGACCCCATGTTACACTATACACAAAAATTTACTCAAAAGGCATTAAGGACTTGAATGTAAGACTTGAAACCATAAAACTTCTAGAAGAAAACAGAGAGTAAGCTCCTTGAGATTAGTCTTGGCAATGAGTTTTTTGGATTTGACACCAAAAGCGAAGGCAATAGAAGCAAAAATAAACAAGTGGAACCACGTCAACTAAAAAGCTTCTGTACAGAAAAGCAAACCATCAACAAAACGAAAAGACAACCCACAGGATGGGAGAAAACATTTGCAAGTCACATATCTGATAAGAGGTTAATAACTAAAACATATAAAGAACCAATACAACTCAATGGAATAAAATCTGATTAAAAAATGGAGAATCTGAATAGAGATTTTTCCAAAGAAGACATACAAATAGCCAACAGATACATGAAAAGATATTTTAAAAAAATATCTTCACTTCCATGTTCATTACAGCATTATTTACGATAACCAAGATGTGGAAACAACCTAAGCGCCCATCTACAGATCAGCAGATAAAGAAAATATGGTACATGTATACAATGGAATATTATTCACTCATAAGAAAGAAGGAAGTCCTGCTGTTTTCAACAACATGGGTAGACCTTGAGAGCATTATGTTAAGTGAAACAAGTCAGATAGAAAAAGAGAAATATTTTATGATCTCACTTACATATGAAATCTAAAAAGAAAAATAGCAAATTCATAAATACAGAGAACAGCCTGGTGTTTGCCAGAGGCAATGAAATGGGTGAAGGTGATCAGAAGGTACAAACTTCCAGTTACAAGATAAATAAGTCCTGGAGATTTAATGTACACCACGGTGACCGCAGTTTAAAAATTATATATATATACATAAAAAGATGTCAGTATATGAACTCCTCTGTCTCTCAAAGTTTGTTTTGCTTCTTCTTCTAATAGTTTGAAAAATTGGATAAGAAATTTGGAATAGTACTCATGTCTGTTTGGAGTATACTTGATTGGACTGAAATATACAAGATTAAAATAAAATAGTGCTTATGTTGCATTGTGTAGTCAACGTCAGAGGACAGCCGTTATCAAGGATGGAGGAAGGAGGGACAATAGGAAGATCTGGGACTCTGAATAGTGACTCTGTGGCTTCATTTGGTACGTGAGTCTGGGGATTTCCATAAAGGAACCAAGGAAAGTCTGAGGACAATTTACCATAGGATAACTCAGTTATTCTCATTTCTGTTTCTATGTGAGGTGGACAAGCAAAAATAAAATGTTTGGAATTTGATAATTTGACATCAATGCTTTCAGTGGATGAATTTTCAGAATAAAATGGAAAAGAATCCTTCAATGTCTAAAGAGGGAAATATTTATATTTGGGAAAATATTTATGCTGTTTATAGTTTTTAATATTTTCACTGATAAAACTGCATTTCAGGAGTGGTTTTTTTCTTCATGGTAACTATAACAAGAATTGTAGAGTTGCACCAAACAATATACATGCACTCATGGTAACGATATGGCCAAATATTTGAATTTTGAGGACCTATGGATTCTCCCTTCCCAGAACTTCTAAAGCCTATTTTGTTGTCATTTGAGTGCAGTTTGCTGTTGTTGAAGTCACCAGTAGCCGTGGTTGGTGGGTAAGTACGAAGGAAGGAAGATGATAACATCTTGTCTGTCTCTTGTAGGGAAGACAGGGATTCATGAGCATATTTCACCTTAGAACCAGGTTAGAGACAAAAGAATCAAAATATGAATGGATATTTGCAATCAGGCCATGATTCATAATTAATTTGTCTCAGATAAACCTCTCAGATTTTGTCACAGATTAATTTACTAAACTTTGAAGTTTTAAGTAATACATCCCATTCTAATACTTCCTTCAATATTAAGCATTAGGCTTGTCCTTTACTAGATATAATCATTTATCATTAAATCAGAAGAAAAGGCAATACAATGTTTAGAACAGGCCAAATCTTTCAAGCTGAGTGTTGTAACACATTCGAGTTGACCCAGCCAGAAACCGCATTTCAGAGGCAGCTATTATGCAGCTGAGGGGCCTTGCACCCCTACTGTCAGGAACACAGAGCAGGGCCATTTCAACAGGAGGGAAACCTTGCCATCTTGCTGCCCCCCAGGCTGCTGTGGGCATTCGTGGTCTCCTCTGCTTAGTTACAAACAATTGCAAACCAGGGTGTCGGCTGCCTGTCAGCACTCAGAGGGGAAATGGGGCAGAGGAGCAGATTCTCAACTAATCATGAACTCTCTTCCCTGAACCACTCATTGACAAGTTATTTTGACCTTAGAATCAAAGAACTGCCACTGTTTTAAAGATCATGCCTGTACTTTCTTTTCTGTTTGTCTAAATGATTTTTGTCTTTTATATTAATTTATCCTTTAAAATAATGAAACCAAATGGAAGACTGACAACTGCATTCCACATGATCATGTAACAGTACACAAAACTTCAGTCACCAACTTCTGTGGAGTTGACATATACTGAGTGTTTGCAGCCCGCAGCTATCACATTCTGCAGGAGTGGATTACAGCACCGTATCACGGACAGATCTGGAACACTTGTCTTGACTTTATTTTACAAAGAGAAAAAATACCCAGCTACAAAATTTAACAAGTGTGACTGATCACTTTGGACCAATGGGATAAAAAAATGTGACATCAGGACAATTCTAGAACATATGATCTCATAAGCACAACTCCGCTTATGGAGACAACAGGACTAAATATCCTGATCCTCTCCAGAGTGTAACAAATAAAACTCAATGTCAGATTTCAAAAGAACAATATTTGATTCTCACTATAATTTCATAAAAACATAAACAATTGAATACATTCTGAAAGTCAGAGGGACGATTTTTTATCATTTGATGTTGAAGTAGCTTAATTTATTGTAAAACTTTAGTTGAGCCCAGACCTCAGTAAAAAAGAAGAAACAGATGCATTAATAATTTTGGATAACTTTGCCTTTCACCAAGAAACCAAAGATCTGTGAGTTTTTAAAAAGATTTATGAGATTCTGGATAGAGAAAATTAAGTACAGGTTAAATATGTGACCGGTTAAGTAGATTATGAGGTAGGTCTGTAGCCTACAATAAATTCTACTTTAAATGGACCCCTGGAATTATTCCACTGAATAATCATCAATGTGTGTCAACTGGTTGAATCTTCAGTTCCCCTCAGTTCAAATCTCTCATACTAATTGCTTTTTCTGTGCCCCTTTTCAGGAACTGCCTAACTCAATTGCTAGGGAAACAAGTAGACAAAGTAACGGTTTGGGGTGAGCCAGACTTTTTTCTCCTCCATGCATAGACTATGTGGTCTGTGACCACAAGAAAACCCTATTCTTGTTTGGGGGAGGGGCATCAAAGCCCA
>NW_025794884.1:0-2077 GCF_021613505.1 Equus quagga
GGGAGATCCCACCTTCTCTATCCCAGGGAGATCCCACCTTCTCTATCCCTGGGGAGATCCCACCTTGTCTATCCCAGGGGAGATCCTACCTTCTCTGTCCCAGGGGAGATCCCACCTTCTCTATCTCACGAGAGATCCCATATCTCTATCCCAGGGTAGATCCCACCTTCCCATCCCAGGGAGAACTCCATCTTCTCAGTCCCATGGAAGACCCCCACCTCTCGGACCCAGGGTGGAGAGGCTGTGCTGAGCGTCCTGGGTGCCCGGATTCCTCTGATGTCCTCCAGGGCATAGGGAACCTGGCATGGAAAATCTCTGCCCCTTTTGTCCACGGAGGGGGCCCCTTCCTGAGTTTCCCCAGGGCTCAGTGCCAGCCTGTGGAGGCCCCACGGGGAAGTGGCATAATGGCCTGCTGGCCCGGTGGCTCTGGTTTCCTAATCCCTGCTCCTCCTGGCTTGGGCCACATTCTTGGTATCCCTCACGCACCCAGGTCCCTGGGTCCCTGCAGGGAGGACGGTCCCTGGCCTGGGGCTGGTGGCACAGCAGCACAGGACCAGGGGTTCATCCTGGGAGTAGTTGGCTCAGGGCCCTCGGTTGTGGTCACCCTCTCCGACCCTGGGGGACTCTCCCCTTGATGTCCTTGCCCTGCGGGGATGCCTTGGGAACTGTCAGGCGGCGTGAGAGGCCTCTTGGCCCTGGGCGCTGTCACTGTGGCATGGAAGGCCTGTCAGCAGAGGCTCAGGCACAGCGCTCAGGGAAGGCCCAGGGGGTGCCAGGCCAGGGCTCAGATCCCAGCTCGCACATACTTCCGGTCGCTGCCTCTGTGTCCCATGCCCCCCATCCACCAGACATCTCCATTGTCCAGGGTCTCAATTACTGTGGAGATGAACCCCTTCCCACTCACCCCTGCCCCTGCAACTTGTGGACCACAGGATTGGAATTCGAGGCTCCCCCCACCATCTGAGCTTGCTGTCCACTCTCTCGCTGGCCAATTTCAGAAGCCAAATTCAGGATGCGTGTCTGTTTTCTGGAGGAAGAAAGTGTAGGGAAAGGAGAGCCCCTGACCTCACTTTACCCACCTGGTACACGGTGGGGCCTGCCTATGCTTCCTGGGCCAGTCACGCTCTAGGGTCGGGGCGAGGGCTGCCATGGCTAGTGGCTTCCAAGGTTGGGGCAGGTACAAGTTCAAACGCCACACCATGATTCCTCAGGGCATTTCCGGACAGGTTTTGGGCTCGGCTCGAGGGTCTGAGATTCATCAGAGGCCACAACTCCTCTCTTTGGGGCAGGACCCTCCCCCCGTGAGAGGTGTGGCCCCGGGGAGCCCAGGCAGGCTGTCCCTGCCCTCCAGCCCTGTGTTTCCACCACTCCACTCTCCCTACACATCCTGGGGAGGCTGGGGGTGGGCAGGGCCTGTGCTGGGGGTCGGGGCCACCTTTCTGCCAGCAGCAGCCCTGAGGCCTGTGCGTGCCCGTGGCCGTGTCTGGGACTCTGTCCCCGTTCCCCACGGGATGGCCATTCCTGGCCTCGAGCCAGTTGCCCTGTGGCCCAGAGGACCGATTCCATAAAGCGTCCCCTGGCTGGGTTCCCTAAATTCTGATTACAGGTAATCCAGGGACTGGCTCAGCTTGGGGAAAGGAGGGGATTAGAGGGTAGGCTGGAGCTGGGGGCCCCTGATGGAGCTCAATAAGCCGCCAGCTGAGATTGTCCCGGAGCAGAGCCCATGGGGAGACGGGGTGGCCCCCAGGACTCTACAGGAGCCCACACCCTCCCTGCCTTGGGGGGCTGGGTGCCGGGAGGGCAGCACCCCTGGTTGGGGGTGGCTGGAACCCAGGCGATCTCCCAACAAGGCTGAGCAGTCGGCGCTGCCCGAGCTCCGTGGGTCACTGGACCTGGTGGGCTGGGGGCCATGGGGAACAGCAGCCTGCAGGACAGGCTCCTGGCAGCATCTCCCACCCTTGGGCCTGGGCCCACTTGTAGCTGTGAGAGACGAAGTTCCAAAGTTCAAGTTCCCTTGGGCGTGTGTCGGAATTGGGGTAGTGGGTTTCCACATCCTGAGGAGGGTCTGTTTTACCTA
>NW_025794885.1:0-14191 GCF_021613505.1 Equus quagga
TTCTCTAGTTCAGTTAGGTGTGCTTTAAGGTTGCTTATTTGGGATTTCTCTTGTTTGTCAAGATGTGCCTGTATTGCGATGAATTTTCCTCTTAATACAGCTTTTTCTGTATCCCATATGAGTTGGTATGGCATGCTATCATTTTCATTTGTTTCCAGGTATTTTATTATTTCTTCTTTAATTTCTTCAATGATCCATTGCTTGTTCAGTAGTGTGTTTAGTCTCCACATCTTTGTGCCTTTCTCAGCTTTTTTCTTGTAATTAATTTCTAGCCTTATAGCACTATGATCTGAGAAGATGCTTGTTATTATTTCAATTTTTTTAAATTTGTAGAGGTTTGTCTTGTTTCCCAACATATGGTCTATCCTAGAGAATGTTCCATGTGCACTTGAGAAGAATGTGTATTCAGCTCCTTCAGGGTGGAGTGATCTATATATGTCTATTAAGTCCAATTGTTTTAGTTTTTCATTCAGCTCCACTATTTCCTTGTTGATTTTCTGTCTGGATGATCTGTCCATTGATGTGAGAGGGGTGTTGAGGTCCCCTACTATGATTGTGTTGTTTTTAACATCTTCATTTAGGTCTGTTAATAGTTGCTTTATGAATCTTGGTGCTCCTGTGTTGGGTGCATAGATATTTATAAGCGTTATTTCTTCTTGATGAAGTGTCCCTTTGATCATTATATATTGTCCCTCTGTGTCTCTCTTTACCTGTGTTATTTTGAAACCCACTTGGTCTGATATGAGAATTGCAACATCTGCCTTTTTTTCCTTGCTATTTGCTTGAAGTATTGTCCTCCACCCCTTCACCCTGAGTCTGTGTTTGTCCTTGGGGCTGAGGTGTGTTTCCTGGAGGCAAGAAATTGTTGGATCTTGTTCTTTAATCCATTTTGCCACTCTGTGTCTTTTTATTGGACAGTTCAACCCGTTCACATTGAGAGTGATTATTGATGCATGTGGACTTAATGCTGTCAATCTTCCGCTCATTATCTTGTTTTCCTGTGTTTCTTTTCCTGTGTGCTTTAGACTATCCATTTAATACTGCAATTTCTTATGCTGGGTTTCTTAGATTTTTCCTTATCTATGATTTGTGACTCTGTTCTGTACTTTATTTTAGTGTCTACCTTGAAGTTTGTATTTAGAATCTTGTGTATAATATAGTCTATTCTCTGGTGGTCTCTTACTTACTCGACCAATACTGATTTAGACCCTTTGCTCTTCCCCTCCTAAATAATTATTTTCATTTTTTATTCCAACTTGTCTTATTAACTGGTAGTTAGAGTGCTAAGATCGTCCTTGTTTTGGTAGTTTCCTTATTTTTACCCTAATGCTATAGTTGAATATTTGCTATCCTGTTCTGGTTCTATCCATCGGTCTCCCTAGTGTGTGGCTTGTGTCCCCTTTCTCCCTTTTTTTCTTTTTTCAAGTATGAGAGCCTTCTTGAGGATTTCTTGTAATGGAGGGCTTTTAGTTACAAATTCCCTTAACTTTTGCTTGTCTGGAAAAGATTTAATTTCTCCCTCATATCTGAAGGAAATTCTTGCTGGATAGAGTATTCTTGGCTGAAGGTTTTTATCCTTTAAAGCTTTGAATATATCACTCCATTCTCTCCTAGCTTGTAGGGTTTCTGTAGAGAAATCGGCTGACAGTCTGATAGGGGCTCCTTTATAGGTTATTCTCTTTTTTTTCCTTACTTCCCTGAGTATTCTTTCCTTATCATTCCTATGTGCCAACTTTACTATTATGTGCCTTGCGGAGGGTCTTTTTACACTGACAAATCTAGGAGATCTAAAACCCTCCTCTACACACATTTCCACGTTGATCCCTAGATTTGGGAAGTTCTCTTCAATAATTTCGTTAAGCACACTTTCTGCTCCATTTTCCTTTTCCATATTCTCGGGAATTCCTATGATCCTTATGTTCTTACTCGTCATTGAATCCATTATCTCTCGGAGATTTTCCTCATTTTTTTTAATTCTTAGTTCTCTTTCTTCCTCTGTCTGGCGCCATTCAGCCTGTCTGTCCTCGATTATGCTGATTTGCTCCTCTAGATTGTCTACAGGGGCATTCAGGGAATCCGTATTCTGTTTTATCTGGTCCATTGTGTTTTTCATCTCAAGTAATTCTGTTTGATTCTTCTTTATGATTTCAATCTCTTTTGTGAAGTAACTCCAGAACTCGGCTTGTTTCTCTATCTTTCTCTCTACCTCATTGAGTTTTTTGATTATAGCTGCTCTGAATTCATTATCATTTAGTTTACCTAATTCCAAGTCCTCAGGACTTAATTCTGTGTTTTTATTGTTTTCCTTCTGGTCTGGGGCTTTTATAAATTGCTGGATGGTAGAGGAGCGTTTTTTTCTCATGGTGGTAGAATTCAGTTGCAGTTACAGCCTGTCGCCACTAAATGGGGGTCGAGAGTGGCGTTAGCTCTCCGCCTTGGGGCAAGATGGCTGCGCCGACTGGCTTTGCTGGGGGGGAGTGGCTGTTACGTGCTGGTCTGGGTTCAGATCAGTTCTGTTCTCTGGTCTCCCAAGGCCCTTGATTTATACGGTCCCCACGGACGGAAGCTTTCCCCCCCATCAGCGGGTCTCCACTGAATCAGCGGCAGGAGTCCTGGATGATCCCCTGGTCACGCAGCCCCTCCCCCGCACCTGCCCGACCCGCGCCGCAGCGATCGCAGACTCTAGGGGAGGGAGCGATGTTCTCTCCTACCGTTCCAGCGCCTCCGAGGGTGTAAGCAAGGTTATGATCTCCGCCTTCTTGGTATTGTAGGTCTCTAACGAGCTGGCATTATGTTTATTCTCTGAAATTCAGTTCTTCCAATCTTTTGTTGTATTTTGGAGGGGAGAGAATCCCGGGTCAGCTCACCCCGCCATTTTGCTCCGACCCTCTCTATCTGATACATGTTTTGAGAATATTTTCTCCCAGTCTGTGGCTTATCTTTTTATTTTGTATGAATTTTTCAAAGATTAAAAGTTTTTAATTTTGACGAAGTCCATTTTATCACTTTTTTCTTTTATGATTTGTGCCTTCTTAATGTCCTACTTAAGAAATCTTTTCTTAACTCAGGACACTAAAATTTTCTCTTGTGTTTTCTTTAAGAATTCCTATGGTTTTCTTCCTTTTGGGTTTATACCCTATTATGAATTTCTTTTCCCATATATAGTGTCCTGTAAGAGTTGAGAATTATTTTTCTGCCTATGACACCATTAGTTTAAAAGATTTTCCCTTTGCCCATTGAATTGTTTTGGCAACTTTGACTCAAATCAATCCACCCTGTACATGTAGGTCTATTTCAGGACTCTTTATTCTGTTCTATTGAGCTATATGACTATCTTTTCACCAATAACAAAGTGTCTTGATCACTGTAGCCTGAGAATTAATTCTTCCAACATTGTCTTTCTTTTTTAAATTGCTATGGCTATTCTATATCCTTTGATTTTCGATATAAATTTTAGAATCAGTTTGTCAATTCCGATAAAAAAGCCTGCTGTGATTATGACTGGGATTGCATTGAATCTATAGATTGAATTGAGGACAATTCATATCTTAACAATATTGAATCCCCTGATCCATGAACATAATATATCACTTTGTTTCTTTAACCTCTCTCAACAATATCTTGCTGTTTTCATATATATCTTTTGTCCACTTTAGCCCTAATATTCCATATTTCATGCTATTGTATATAAGTATTTTTTAAATTTAAATTTCCAATTGTGTGTGGCTGGTATTTAGAAATACAACTGATCTTTGTGTGTTCGCCTGTATCATATAACATTGCTGAATTCATTTCTTGGTTCTAGCATCTTTTTGTAGGTGGAGAGTACTTAGGATGTTGTAGATAGACAGTCAAGTCATATACATAAGAAGACAGCTTTCTGTCTTCCTTTCCAACATGCATGTTATTTCTTTTTCTTGCTAATAAAACTGGTTGAGAACTCCAGTCTAATGCTTAATAGAAGTAGTGAGGGCCGACATCCTTGCTTGCTCCTGACCTTTGGAGAAAAGCATTCAGCCTTTCCAACATTAAATATTATATAAGTTGTAGATTTGTCATAAATGAGCTTTTATCAGGATAAGAAAGTTTCTTGCTATTCCTAGCTTCTGAGAGATTTTGTCATGAATAGATGATAGCTTTTGTCAAATCCTTTTTTCTTCATCTACTGAGAAAATCATATGGTTTTTTTTCGTCAGTCTGTTAAAACGGTGAATTACACTGAACTCTAAACACTAAACCAATCTTGCAGTCCTAAAAAAATCCCACTTGCAACTGAGATATTATCCTTTATATATACTGAGGATTCAGTTTGCCAAAAATCTGCTACAACTGAGAAATTAAAACTCTGTAAAGCACTAAAATCCCGGAACATAAAAAAAAGTCAATATACATATGAATACCTAACCAGAAGTAATAATTCTAAATAATGTCACATAAATTATAAATATAATTCAACTGAGACATCAGAAGAAAGAACCACTGATAATAACAAACTGCAATAACAGGAAGCAATAGGTCCAAAAAGTTTCATGTACAAACTGTAATGATTGAAGGAGTTTTTCTTAATTTCTCTGGAGGTATGAGGGGTTGTCAGGTGATCTGAGTTCCCTTTTAAAAACGGCTTGTTTATCAGCCTGACATTTTATAGCCCAACGATTATAGCTTAAAAAGCTAGTTATAAATAAAATTATATTCCCACTGGCTTGTATTATAAATGTTTCCTATGTTTACAGTAAAAGTTTTCAAAATTATACACTAAAAGAAAACTATAGTTTAATAATGTATCATTACTACTAACAATAGGTCACACAAAGTTCAAGACTTTACTGAAACCTAAAATTTTAACTTCTATATCTTTGAGACTAGTTCCCTATAGGGCTACAAATTCTTTAATGACAAGACCAGAAAAGCCCTATACTCAAGCATACTACCTCCATAAGCAATTTTTTTCCACTAAGTATGAATTTCTGCATGCAAATCAAGTCTTATCTTTTTAAAAGCTAATATAAACAATATAATAACAGACAAGAGTTGACATCTGGTACTTACTATGTACCAGGCCCTTCTATGCCCTTTATGTGTTTTATCTCATCTGATTCTCACAGTAACTCTATAAAATAACTGCTGTTGTTACTTACACTTTTCAGATAAGCAAACTGAACAAAGACAGATCACGTAACTTGCTCTAGGTTCACAGCCAGAACCCAGACAATCTGGCCCTGTGTCTGAGCTCTCACATTATATTGCCTAACAACATTAACTTACAAAATATAAGTTATACATTTGTACTGCAAAGACAGCCAGTGCAAAACTAATCTTCTCAAGGGCTTATCTACAGAAACAATAGAAAAACTTTTTGATTTCTACACAAGTTTTCAGCAGACAATTGAGGAAAGACCTTGAACTGTAAATTGTAAGCTATAAAGTTTACCGAAATTTGACAACTCAAAAGGAAGGAAAAAAGCAATTACTAAAGTGAGATTAATGGGTTGACCTTCAAGTTTGACACTGTTTCACACTTGATGGGGCAAGTGCTCCTAAAACAAGCACAGATAATACAGGAAGACCATATCATACATGCTCTGCTTAAAAATCTTTTTGTATTTTACCTTTTGGTTTCGGGGTAAATCTTGAGCATGTGATGGAGGCTTATAATTCAGGACTAATCTTCTAAAGTCCAAAAGATTGAATAATGACTGAAAAAGAACAACAATTTAAGATAACTAAGGGAAAATTCTATTAACAAAACCATAAAAATATGACGGGTCTTAGAGATTTGTTTTTGACAATTATACTGCTTATACACAGAACAGATGCAATTAGCATAAGACTATTTTCTCCCCAAGAAAAAGTCAAATTTCTTATACCTTAACATACTATTCTTGATCATTAACAATATTTATTGTGTTGCAAAGCAGAAAAGTATACATGGACAATGCAAAAATAAAACCCCACACCATATTATATTACTAAAGCTTTCCTTATATTACTACGTGCTTAACAGTTTCCTCAAAATAGAAGATAAACAAATGTAAAGTCTACAACTTTTCAGACACGTTATGTTCACTATGAGTTATCTAGACGTATCAATTCTACAAGGATATAGCACAAATAAACTTATAATAATTTAAATTTATTTAATAATAATATTATTGTATATTATAATATATTACTATATTATTTATTATAATATATTATATTATTTATTATATTATCTGTTATAATATAATGATAAATAATTTATTTTATAAATAATTCTAATTCATTTAAAATAAACAAATTTATTTATAAATAAATAAATCAGATGCTCAGTGATAGCAGAGCAAAGAAATTACATATTATCTCTGTGCTCAAGGAGACACACAACCTAGAAGGAGACACACATATAATTATAGCAATAGAAATATGATTCCAAGATACTCTAATTCAGATCATACAGAGCATAACGAGAGCATATGAAAGACGTCCGTGGGAAGGTTTCCTGGAGCTGTTTTTTAAACTATAACTTATAATCCATTAATGTTATCACGATGAACATGTTTAAAACATGAAATAAAATGCAATGGAAAACATCAGAACATATCATACACTGTAAATTCACCACAGGATACTGTTTGTAAAATTTTTCTTGTATATATTTTATATACATGTGTACATGTAAAGTGTTTTACAATGTAGACTGTCTTCCTTTCTGAGAATCACAGTTGATAAAGTTTGAAAATCACTGGACAGGAGGCAATGATGTATTAAATCTTAGTAAAGATGGGTTAGCCAACTTGACTAACACATAGATAAAGGTGGCACTACAAATAAAAACAAAGTTTTGTTTAGTAGGTGGGTGTTTGGAAAATTGGCCTAGTATATATAAGAAATAGAGTCAGATATAGATATATAGATATAGATGTGGATTAAAGGCCTAAATATGAAAGGTAAAACCATAAAGCTGATAACAGGAACTGTAGGAAAATATTTTGGTTATCTTGCGATCTGGAAGTATTTCTTAATGCAACAATATGAACATGAGATAATTCATTTATTTATTCATTTAGCAAATATTTATGCAGCACTCACTACATGGCCAGACACAAGGAAGACAGGCAAAAGAGAATAAAATATATTAAGTCTCTGCCCTGATCACAATCTTGTGATTACAAGTTAAAACAATGAGTATAGACGTTATAAATCAGAAAAAATGTGAATACAATAATAGTAGACCAAACTCAGAACCCTAGGGAAAAAGAATCATTTAAAAGCCAGAGGAACGATGAGAAAGACAAAATAAGAATAGTAAGGGAAATGGAGAGTATGAGATCACAGAAGAAAAAGGAGTAGAGAAACCAAGGGCTTTCACATATAGCTGTGTATCAGAATGACAGTGGAGCTTTAAAAGGAACCTGTGCCAGGGGCCTCTCAACAAAGACACAAAGTACCACAGAAGATTCTGAAGCACATCAAAGAATACCGGCAAATTTTAAGAAGGACAAGATGAGCATTACTCTCAAAGGTTGCCACATTCCAGTAAAGTAAGGGCAGGAAAAACAACCTTTGGATTTGTCAATTAGAAAACCATCTTTTCAGTAGAATGGGAGAAGAACAGCAGTAATAAGTACTGAAGAAATGAGATATAAGTAAGGGGGGCAACGTATGGGCTGTTCTTATGAGGAATTTAAATTGGAAAGAGAATATGGACAAATTAGGAGAATCCCAGTCCTATTTCTGTGCTCTGAGTTCCCGCTGGAGAACATTTTCCTGCTTCCTGAACACCCAGTAGAATTTCATCTGGTGTAGGTCTGCTGGTGGTGAATTATTTCACCATCTGCTAAAATGAAAATTGTTTTTACTTCATTTTTGTAATATTTTTGCTAGTTCTAGAATTCTATATGGCCAGTTAGTATTTCCAGCACTTTAAAGATCGCATTTCTGTTGAGAAGTCAGCTGTTAGATTTATTTTTGCTCCTTCATAGAGGTGATATATACCTTTTCCAACTGGCTACTTTTAGGATTTTCTCTTTGTCTATAGTTTTTTCCGTTTTATTATGATATGCCTTGTCACAGTATTCTTTATGTCCATACTACTTGATTCCTATTCCTTCCTGAATCTGTAGCTCAATCTCTTTCATTAGGTTTTGAACACTCTCAGTCATTTCTTCAAATATTACTTTTGCCCTATTCTCTTTTTACTCTCCCTTGAACCACACATACACTATGTTAGTACTATTCACCATGTTCAAAATCTCTTATATGCTCTTATCTGCATTTCATGGCTTTAATCTGAAAATGTTCTTCAGACCAACTGTCTAGCTAATTCTCTCTTCAGCTGTTTCTAATATGCTGCTATAATTCATCCATTGATTTTGGGACTTTGTTATATTTTTCAGTTCTAAAATTCCTATTTTTTAATAGTTTTTAGTTTTCTATCAAAATTCTCAATCTGAAACAAACACACACATAGATAAGGAGAACAGATTAGCAGTTACCAGAGGAAAAGCGGATAGGGGGCAGGCAAAATGGGTAAAGGGCACATGTGAATGGTGATGGATAAAAACTAGACTATTGGTGGTGAGCACAATGCAATCTATACAAAAACTGAAATATAATAATGGAAAACCGGAAATTTACACAATGTTAAAAGCCAGTTAGACCTCAATAAAATAAAAAAAAAAAATCAAGAAAAAAATCCTCATTCTGATTTTTAATTCCTTGAGCATATTAATAGTTATTATATCAATTCAATTTTCAGGTTTTCCTGTAGGCATATTTCTATTGCCCATTATTTTCTATTAATTTTTAGACACATCTTATTTGCTGATATGACTGATTACAGCTGATGTGAGTGCTAGACATTATACACGACGAACTGGAGAAAATTCAATGATGATATTATCTTCCAAAAGAATTTACATTTGCTTCTGGCAGAAAGCAAGAGTGAGGCCATATGCAATCCAAGATCAATTTCATCCAATCAATTCTGAGATGAAGGTGGAATTCAGAAACCATAAAGCACGCTTTATTTTCGGGTCTCAGTTAATCCTAGGTTCCAGCCCTTTATAATTCTAACTGAAAGTCTGAGGTGTTTACTAGGGCTCTAAATCTGTGCAAAACTTTGCTTAGTTTCCCAGCCATTCAGCAACTATTTCTGGAATTGCCTCGAGAATAAAATCAGCCCAAAATGTGAAGCTTACTCTCTGAACCTCTTGTTTTCTCAAAGCTTAGCCTCAAAATTACTCACTGCTTTAGGGTTATGTGATGTCTTCAAAAAGCTGTTTTTGTTTTCGTTTTGTTTTGTTTTGCAGTCCAGGAAAATATGATCAAGAAGCTGGTCTAGAACAACCTAACAACTTATCACCCGAAGTAGAACTTGTGACCATCACACAAATCATAGAGATTAACTTTTTTAAGTCCAAAACACTCTGTACTCTAAATCACAGTCATAATAGTAGTGGTCAACATATTCCTCCAAAAGGGGTGGGAAAGGGTAAATATCACTACTGCCTAAATTGTGTTTATGATTGATGCACACTGAAAACAAGTATCCTTTCATTCAGTCTAAAGCTAAAATGTGAATTCTGAAGAGCACTTGCCGAAATGGACTTTGGCTAAACTCCTGCTAACAGCAGAGAGCTATGAGAGATGAGAATTCAAACAATTTGTGGAAAACAAAAAGAATAATGACAAGAGAGCAAAGGAAGGTATCAACTGTCTGTAATGGAGGATACCAAGGAGAAACAAGATAAATTCTCCTTGGTAGATTTTAAAAAAAAATGAAATGGTACCACGTAAGTTTCAAGGTAAGGTAGGGACTAAACGTAGATGGCCTGATTACAAGATGAAAGTCTGGATACAGAGCAATTAAATCCCTCTGTCCTTCCCAGACCCAGAAGATCAGACAACTACTACCTCCGTGCGTGGGATACAGAAAGTTTAGTCTTTGGATATAACTGAACTTAAGTGACTGAGGTTCAGAAAAATCAGTCACAGTGTGTGTCATGGTAGGGAGAGGGGATGAGATTCTGGGCTACAAATAGGAGGATTAAGTAAAAACTCGCCAACTGAGCCCCAGTCGACCCTTCCCGGATCCCCTTTCTCTAGACCTGCTTCTGGAAAGCCAGCAACAGTGCTTAAAACAAAAAGAATCACAATCCAGTCTGGATTTGAGGCAGGGCAATCTTCTGTGGTAAAGTACTCCCCCAACCCCCCTAAAAATGGATCTAATATGTTCGAGCAAATAAAACATATTATTGATAAGACCATAACAGAGATGTTGGAGCATATAGAAAGTTTTAAGAACAAGTATATAGAAAACAGAAAGGAAAAATAATGGCAATTGACAATTCCAGGAAAACAAAAGATTTCAAAGGGGTAGTCGTAGTAAATCAGTGTAATATTTAAAGTCACAGAAAACATCAACACTACTGACTATTTTTAACTTGTAATATAAGTTATGTTGGGAGATGAAAGGAAAGGCAATTCTAGGTAGCTGAAATGAAAGAGCTAAATCCTCATTCTTCTCAGCAGGAAGGCATGTCATTTAGAAAAATGAGATAGGAGAAACAGCTAGAAGTGGCTGTAGTTGCCTTTAAGGAGTATGAGATAGGGAGGATTGAGGCTGATTACTGTTGTTTTTCACTGTAAGCCTTTTATTGCTATGGGGTTTTGGTTTTCTGTTTGAACTATGTACTTACGTTCTTTGATGAAGATTAAAGAGATAAGAGCAAGTAATGTGAATAAACATGTTAAATGATATCCTGAGATTTTTTGAAAACTTGCCACATCTTTTCAATCCCATACAGCATTAGGGTGGTAGAAGCAATTAAAGTCTTCAATTCCACCATAAATAATATATGGTCCTTTTTGGTTCATTCACTCACTCATTCAATAATTACTTAAAAGGCTCCTCCAATGTGTCAGACACTGTACTGTATACTGGTACAGAACAATAACCTAGAAGATATGTTCTCTGCCCTCAGGATGCTTGTATTTTAGTCAACCTGTAGTTACATGATTTATGAGTAGGGTGACCATATCCTTCATTATCCAAGGATGAAAGAGGGCTTTATGACTAATGAATAGGCACTAGTGGATCTACAAGAGGAATAAACTGGACTGTACCAGGCAAACTGAGAAGCATGAGCACCTTACTTCTGAGCATCTCAGAGGCATCCAAATAGGAAAGGTGCTAAGGATCATCCTGAGAATCTACGGATTACACTCCAAACTAGAGAGAGAGGAGAATACATACCTCTAAATAACTACCTCATTCACGGATACCCTAGTGGAGAAAGTAGCCCCACTTAGTACTTTTTACATAAAAATTCATTTGAACAGGATTAAAACAGTCCTGACTAGATAAGGGGTCGATGCTCAATCTAAAGACAGTCAGGCTAATATTGCTAGCATCCAAAAGACTATTTAAGCTATTCTCTGTAAAATCTTCTCTTTGCCTTTTATAATCCCTTTCTGATACTCTACCACTTTTCTCCCAAATTATCGGTCCCAATAGCTAAAAGAACAAGTACAATAAAGCTCTACCTTTTGTAGCCTACTCCCACTACCTACTCCAAAGTTAGCAGTTTATAATCTCACTAACCTTCTATAATTGGTAGATATACTTAGAAGGAAAAGAATCCCAGTTGCTTCCTACAAGTCCTGCCAACTAAGTAAATTCCATCCCTGAGAAATTTTGTAATTGAAACTTTATAGTACATTTACGTCACAGTTTGAACAAGCTCCAACTCACTTTGGAAAATATAATAAAACACTTCCAACACTAATACAGACTTCCTGCCCAACTTTTCTTTCATAAGTGAGAAGTTCCAATTATGATGATAAACTGTTATATCTCAGATTATGTCTATGGAATTAAGGAATAATGTCAGAAAATGAAAAAATAAGTTTTTATTACTAGAGATGAAAATAAAAAACTACTTAAAATAGAATAATTATAGTAAGGAAAAAAAAAAAAACCACGAAGTGATCTTCAGACAAATTTTTTCCCATCCACAATTTTCCAAAATTTGACGCTTAACATATTTTTCCAAATCCCCAAGTCAATATCTTAATAATTCACTATAACTCAAATTTTTTAAGGTTAGAGGTTACTTCTCCTAGGTGTCTAAATCTCTCCAAAAGAAAAAATAAGTAATTCCGAAAACCTTATACTTGCCTATGTTAGGAGTGTGGTAAAGCCATGCTAACAGTTAAGTAGCCACTAATCTAAGATAAAACTTAAAAATTAGTAAAATTACTTCAAATTTTGAAAACAAGCGATTTTTCTAGTTCATTCTGCTCTCTACCAAAAAACACCAAAAATTTGAAATGTAAAGCAAAATCTAAGGTCAGCAAATAACACTTAAGATAGAAATAGATAGACAACTGATTCAAATTTGAATTAAGATATGAGAGGAGTTTAGCCTATGAAAATGATAAGTTATGATCCCCATACCTATTAATAGTAATTTAGTTACCATTTCAAACAGGCCTCTTACAATACGCTGTGGAAAAATAAAGAACTCCTCTTCTAACAAACAAATATCGATTATTTCCAAGTACTTCCTTTCTTCTTAAAGTTTTCTAAGAGAAGCGTCTAATCAATGAGCCTCACTTATTGGCCATAATAGTGCAGAGATAGCATCCACTTGTCCAAATAGAGGCAGCGAAGCATATTCATGAACACTCAGATCACAGCCTTCATAGTGAGCTTCATATTTTAAAATGATGTCTAAATTATAAAATTTAGATTGGACAGTGAAATGTAAAACCCCTTACTAATAGTGCAAGTAAAGTAAAGCAAGATAGCCTATCAGGAAGATCTAAGAGACTCTAAGATAGCAAAGAAAATGTTAGATATTGTTGGGATGTAAGTGAATAATTAATGTGTAATCAAGGCTAGGAACAAAGCTATTATTACAGATTTAGGTTAATCCAGGTATTCCTTAATATTTCAATAGCTTGGAAAAGAAATATACATACATACTACATGCTAACTAGTGTTTACCATAGTATATTGAAGAGTGAGGCATAAATCCAGAAAGCTAAAGGAATTCAAATTGCATGGTATCATGTGCCAGAAGCAAAAAAAGTGGGGGAAAAGGTTGAAATTTATTACACTGAAGTGGAAAAAATGGTAAAATTACAAATTAATATCCTACAGAACACAATTAACCTTATAGAAAATGAACTACATAACCAAGTTAGCTGCTTTAATATCACATGAAAATTTACACTGTCATACATACAGGTTTGGAAAGCTACAAATGAAGAGATATTTTTAATATAAAAAGAAGTGGCATAGACATCCAATGATTTTATTATTTATTTATTTATTTATTTATTTTGAGGAAGGTTAGCCCTGAGCTAACTACTGCCAATCCTTCTCTTTTTGCTGAGGAAGGCTGACATCCATGCCCATCTTCTTCTACTTTACATGTGGGACGCCTACCACAGCATGGCTTTTGCCAAGTGGTGCCATGTCTGCACCCGGGATCCAAACCGGCGAAGCCTGGGCCGCCGAGAAGCAGAACATGCGCACTTAACCATTGTGCCACTGGGCCGGCCCCTACAGCTAATGATTTAAAAAGTACTCATCAGGAACACTAATTAATAAGCTACAATTCTACTGTATTAGCAAAATAAACATAAATATTAATTTTCCTAAAGGGTTATTATTCATAGATTAAGGAGATTGTTAAGGTTTTGCAATCTAATAACATTATTAATGTCTAACTGAGAATGGTAAAGAATTATGACAATAGTCATCACATAAAAGAGTAAGAAAAAAAAAGAAAAGAAAATTAGTTAAAATTGTGAAGAGGACAGATATCTATGCATACAAAGATTTTTCATTTTAGAATAAGGGGCTCAAAAAACATTCCATTAAGGGCTTCCCAAGTTAGAAGGAACATGTGTCATTCTTGATTCATCAATATTTATTCTTTACATCATTTTCACCTATACATTGTGAATTATCTGCCAATCTATACCCTCCTCAAATGAAATGCTTCCTTGTATTAAAAACAGTATTTAAATGACTATAATTCTATGAATAACACTTTCCATTATATACAAATAAATCTAATCACAGAAAAAGCAGTTCTAATTTCACATCTTGGTTACATCCTTCCCTTAATTTGCAAGACATACAAAAATATTTTCTTTACATTCTGACAACAATTCTTAGCCGGGAAGGAGGAGA
>NW_025794886.1:0-6104 GCF_021613505.1 Equus quagga
TTGAGGAAATAAATTGCAGAAGAGGGTGATTAAAAAAAACCACCTAGGGAGAGAAGAGCCAAGATGGCGCCGTGAGTAGTCCTCTTTGTCTCTCGCCCTTCGAGTCTACAATTATTTGGACACTTATCGCTTGACAAAGGATATCCAGACAGCATCTCAGGACGTCTGAGACACCCACGCGACTATACATCGGAAGGCGGATGGACTTTCCTCCGGGAGGATGTGGAAATAGGTGAGGGCTCTCCGACCCCGACGGGCAGCCTGGTACCCGCAAGCGGCTTTCTTCCAACGGACGCCCCCAAAGGATCCACGCACGTCTAGGGCAGGAGCGAGAACACAACAGAGGAGCGACGGTGGAAACAGGTGACCAGAACCCTACCTAAACCCCCTGCAATTACTCCTAAACGCAGAGGGAAACTTTGGAGTTGCACACCTGAGCCCGCGGGGAGAGTCTCTCCCCGCCATTGGCGGGGGGATCCAGCCTGGTGCTCGGGGTGCCCGGAGGGTCCCAGAGAGAGACACGGAGGGCATGGAGATCTCCCAGCTGCCGTTGCCCGCCCCGTGGGACTAGGGATTGCCGGAGATCTCGGAGAGGACCGGGGTGGGGGGAATTTTCAAAGGCCGGTCCTGCGACCCGGAGGGGAAGCGCCGGAGCTCCGCCCGGGCAGCAGACAAAACTCTCTGTCTGCCGTTAGCAGAGGGGCCACGCTGAGCATTCACGGCTCCGGGAGAGGCCCGGAGAGAATCCCTGACGGCGGGGTGACCCCCAGCTGCCGTTGCCCACCCCGTGAGGCTAGGGATTGCTGGAGATCTCAGAGAGGACTGGGGCTGGAGAGAGTTCCAGAGACCCAGCTTAGTAGCCTAGAGGGAAACCCTACAGGCTCACAGCAGCCTTAGGGAAAGCCTCTGCACAGCACCAGTAGAAGGCACCCAGCCGCCAGCCACAAGGCTGGAAGACCCCAGGGCAAAAGCAGCATAGCTAGGTGTACTAACCACAGACTGTAGAAGATGCCAATAGCTCTCCTGCGACCTATAGAGGACAAGTGAGATTTGGTGGGTGCCGACAGCAACGGAGCGACAAATATCAGTGATCCCACCCCTGGCTGCTGGAAAAGCCCATAACACCATTGCAGACCCCAAGGAGAGAGCACATCTAGGTGGGCTGCAACAGTAGGCACCTGCAGCCTGAAGCCCCCCTGTGACGGCCCCCACGGCAGAGGAGGGAATCCAAAGGGCCACTGTGGCTACGAAGAGGGGCCCAGGCCCAGTTAGCAACTACGGACAGGATTCCTGGTTGGTGAAATATAAACAGCTGCTCCTCCCACCGCAGCAGCTGAAACAAGTGAAAGGAGCAACCAAACTCTATTTCCATGCGGAGGCACAAATCAACAACATCAAGCAATATGAAAAAATACATTAAATCTCCAGAACAGAAAGAAAGCAACAAATATACAGAAAACAATCCCAAAGAAAATGAGATGTATAACCTAAATGACGATGACTTCAAAACAGCCATCATTAAGATTCTCAATGAGTTAAGAGAGAATTCTGACCGACAACTCAACGAGTTCAGGAGCTATGTCACAAAAGAGTTTGATACGATAAAGAAGAACCAAACAGAAATATTGGAAATGAAGAACACAATAGAGGAGATTAAGAAAAATCTAGATGCTCTGAACAGTAGGGCCGATAATATGGAGGAAAGAATTAGCAATTTGGAAGATGGCAATATAGAATTGTTGCAGGCAGAGGAGGAGAGAGAAGCAAGACTTAAAAGAAATGAAGAAACTCTCCGAGAATTATCAGACACAATTAGGAGATGCAACGTAAGGATTATAGGTATACCAGAGGGAGAAGAGAAGGAGAAAGGGGCAGAAAACCTATTCAAAGAAATAATGGCTGAGAACTTCCCAAATCTGGTGAGGGAGATGGATCTTCAGGTGACAGAAGCCAATAGATCTCCAAACTTTATCAATGCAAGAAGACCAACTCCACGGCATATAGTAGTGAAGCTAGCAAAAGTCAACGACAAGGAGAAAATATTAAGGACAGCCAGGCAAAAGAAACTAACCTACAAAGGAACCCCCATCAGGCTATCAGCAGATTTCTCAGCAGAAACTTTACAGGCTAGAAGAGAGTGGAATGATATATTCAAAAATCTGAAGGACAAAAATCTACAGCCGAGAATTCTCTACCCAGCGAAAATATCCTTCAAATACGATGGAGAAATAAAAACTTTCCCAGATAAACAAAAATTAAGGGAGTTCATTGCCACAAAACCTCCTCTTCAGGAAATCCTCAGGAAAACCCTCATTCCTGAAAAATCCAAAAAAGGAAAGGGGCTACAAAACCAAGAGCAGAGGAGATAAGTAGAAGGACAACAACAGAGAGTAGCAGCTCTACATCAGAACAGATTAAACCATGGGACGAGAAACAAAGGAAACTGAAAAAAACCGGAAAACAAGACACAAAATGGGAGTGGTAGGCCCCCACGTCTCAATAATCACTCTAAATGTAAACGGATTGAACTCCCCAATCAAAAGACACAGAGTGGCAGGATGGATCAAAGAACAAGATCCAACAATATGCTGCCTCCAGGAAACACACCTCAGCCCCAAAGACAAACACAGACTCAGAGTGAAGGGATGGAGAACAATACTCCAAGCTAATAGTGAACAAAAGAAAGCAGGTGTCGCTATACTAATATCAGACAAGGTAGATTTCAAAGCAAAACAGATAAAGAAAGATAAAGAGGGACAGTATATAATGATAAAAGGGACTCTCCACCAAGAAGACATAACACTTATAAATATATACGCACCCAACACAGGAGCACCAAAATTTGTAAAGCAACTCTTAATAGAACTAAAAGAAGACATCAACAACAATACAATAATAGTAGGGGACCTCAACACACCATTAACACCAATGGACAGAACATCCAGACAGAAAATCAACAAGGAAATAATAGAATTAAATGAAAAATTAGACCAGATGGACTTAATAGATATATATAGAACACTTCATCCAAAAACAGCAGGTTACACATTCTTCTCAAGTGCACGTGGAACATTCTCAAGGATTGACCATATTTTGGGAACCAAAGCAAACATCAATAAATACAAGAGAGTTGAAATAATATCAAGCATCTTTTCTGATCATAACGCTATTAAACTAGAAATCAACTACAAGAAAAAAGCAGAGAAAGGTGCAAAAATGTGGAGACTAAACAACACGCTTCTCAACAAACAATGGATCATTGAAGAAATTAAAGAAGAAATCAAATATTATCTGGAGACAAATGAAAATGAGAACACGACATACCAAATCATTTGGGATGCAGCAAAAGCAGTCCTAAGAGGGAAATTCATCGCAATACAGGCTCACCTCACTAAACAAGAAAAAGCTCACGTAAGCAACCTCAAACGACACCTAACAGAACTAGAAAAAGAAGAACAAACAAAGCCCAGAGTCAGTAGAAGGAGGGAAATAATAAAAATAAGAGCAGAAATAAACGATATTGAAACAAAAAAGACAATAGAAAGGATCAATGAAACAAAGAGTTGGTTCTTCGAAAGAATTAACAAAATTGACAAACCCCTAGCCAGACTCACCAAGAAAAGAAGAGAGAAAGCGCAAATTAACAAAATCAGGAATGACAGAGGAGAAATCACAACAGATACCAATGAAATACAAGAGATCATAAGAGAATACTATGAAAAACTATATGCCAACAAATTGAACAACTTGGAAGAAATGGACAAATTCCTAGACTCCTACAATCTCCCCAAACTGAATCAGGAAGAAATGGAGAATCTGAATAGACCAATCACAAGTAAGGAAATAGAAACGGTAATCAAAAACCTCCCCAAAAACAAGAGTCCAGGACCAGACGGCTTCTCTGGAGAACTCTACCAAACATTCAAAGAAGACTTAATACCTATTCTCCTCAAACTGTTCCAGAAAATTGAGAAAGATGGAGAACTCCCTAACACATTCTATGAAGCCAACATCACTCTGATCCCCAAACCTGACAAGGACAACACAAAGAAGGAGAACTACAGGCCGATATCACTGATGAACATAGATGCAAAAATCCTCAACAAAATTTTGGCAAACCGATTACAGCAATACATCAAAAAGATTATACACCATGATCAAGTGGGATTTATACCAGGGACACAGGGATGGTTCAACATCCGCAAGTCAATCAACGTGATACACTACATCAACAAAATGAAAAACAAAAACCACATGATCATCTCAATAGACGCAGAGAAAGCATTCGACAAGATCCAACACCCATTTATGATAAAAACCCTCAGTAAAATGGGTATAGAAGGAAAGTACCTCAACATAATAAAGGCCATATATGATAGACCCACAGCCAACATCATACTCAATGGACAAAAGCTGAAAGCCATCCCTCTGAGGACAGGAACAAGACAAGGGTGCCCACTTTCACCACTCCTATTCAACATAGTACTGGAGGTGCTGGCCAGAGCAATTCGGCAGGAAAAAAAAATAAAAGGAATCCAAATAGGTAACGAAGAAGTAAAACTGGCGCTGTTTGCAGACGACATGATCTTATACATAGAAAACCCCAAAGAATCCACAGAAAAACTATTAGAAATAATCAACAACTACAGCAAAGTAGCAGGGTATAAAATTAATGTGCATAAATCAGTAGCATTTCTATACACTAACAATAAACTAACAGAAAAAGAACTCAAGAACTCTATCCCATTCACAATCGCAACGAAAAGAATAAAATACCTTGGGATAAACTTAACCAAGGAAGTGAAGGATCTATACAATGAAAACTACAAGACTTTCTTGAAAGAAATTGACGATGACATAAAGAGATGGAAAGACATTCCTTGCACATGGATTGGAAGAATAAACATAGTTAAAATGTCCATACTACCTAAAGCAATATACAGATTCAATGCTATCCCAATCAGAATCCCCAGAACATTCTTCACAGAAATTGAACAAACAATCCTAAAATTCATATGGGGGAACAAAAGACCACGAATTGCTAAAGCAATCTTGAGCAAGAAAAACAAAGCCGGCGGAATCACAATCCCCAATTTCAAAACATACTACAAAGCTACAGTGATCAAAACAGCATGGTACTGGTACAAAAACAGGTCCACAGATCAATGGAACAGAATTGAAAGCCCAGAGATAAAACCACACATCTATGGACAGCTAATCTTCGACAAAGGAGCAGAGGGCCTACAATGGAGAAAAGAAAGTCTCTTCAACAAATGGTGCTGGGAAAACTGGACAGCCACATGCAAAAGACTGAAAATCGACCATTCTTTTTCACCACACACCAAAATAAACTCAAAATGGATCAAAGACCTAAAGATTAGGCCTGAGACAATAAGTCTTTTGGAAGAGAATATAGGCAGTACACTCTTTGACATCAGTTTCAAAAGAATCTTTTCGGACACTGTAACTCCTCAGTTGAGGGAAACAATAGAAAGAATAAACAAATGGGACTTCATCAGACTAAAGAGCTTCTTCAAGGCAAGGGAAAACAGAATTGAAACAAAAAAACAGCTCACTAATTGGGAAAAAATATTTACAAGCCACTTATCCGACAAGGGGTTAATCTCCATAATAGACAAAGAACTCACACTGCTTAACAACAAAAAAACAAACAACCCGATCAAAAAATGGGCAGAGGACATGAACAGACATTTCTCAAAAGAAGATATGAATATGGCCAATAGACACATGAAAAGATGTTCATCATCGCTAATCATCAGGGAAATGCAAATCAAAACTACACTAAGGTATCACCTTACCCCCGTTAGATTGGCAAAAACATCCAAAACCAAGAACGACAAATGTTGGAGAGGTTGTGGAGAAAGAGGAACCCTCATACACTGTTGGTGGGAATGCAAACTGGTACAGCCACTATGGAAAACAGTATGGAGATTTCTCAAAAAGTTAAAAATAGAAATACCCTATGACCCAGCCATCCCATTACTGGGTATCTATCCTAAGAACCTGATATCAGATATCTCAAGAGTCCGTTGCACCCCTATGTTCATCGCAGCATTATTTACAATAGCCAAGACGTGGAACCA
>NW_025794887.1:0-1608 GCF_021613505.1 Equus quagga
TATCCATTAGCCAAAATAAGTTCGATAGCTGGGAGAAACTGCTGAATCTCTGGTGTCTTTATAGCACTTATCAAATCCCAATTAACCATATTAGTTGGCAAACTGCTCTGGCTTCCCAGGGAGTCAGCTGGAAGGTGAGTCAATAAATATCTGTCAGATGAATGGATGCACACACACTAGTTGTGTAGCATGGCATCAGGTACTTTAAATAATACAAAGTATAAGACTTCATCCTTGGCTGAAGAAGGACATCTTCTCACGGCCATTCACAAAAGGACTGCTTGGAAATATCACCAAGCGCTAGACCAGCTTCGCTATTTCTTCTAGAAAACAAGAAGAAATCTCTTGTTTCAAGAGATGTTTGTGTCATCTCTTAATGCACAACTGGCTTCATGTGGGCAAAAGGGCACGTGAGCAAAGCCCTGGTTAAAGCATAACAGACACCCTTGGGCTAATGAACTGTCGAAGGTATTAGTGTCGGCGGATTTTCTACACAACTGCTTTGTAAACAGCAACACGCATAAACCATAAACAAGGAGAATGAAGTGAGCACCCACAGACCCACCACTCATGTCAAATCCTACAGTGTTGATATCACCCCAGAAGCCTCCACTCTCCTGTCTGATAATCTTTCACTTACTTTTCTTTATAATTTCATCACCTTTATAAACTCCCATAAAACATTTAGTTATATCCAGTTTGGGGATCAAAATAGATTAAACGACAACCATTGCAGGTGCATTCAACATTGGACATGAAAAAGAAAACTGGTTTTTTAATAAGATACTTGAAGTGTACACTTTCCGTAGATGATCAAGACATTTACTCTTTCGTCCATTTTTGTGTTTGCTGACTGCCAATCACTCTACTCCTTAATACTTCAAAGGTATTTTTGCCAAAGCTGCCTTTTGTCTTACACTAATGATTTCCCGGACTCAAGTGAATTTTGAAGGAGACTGAGCTTATCATGATGAAATGGATGTTGACATTCCATAACCATCACTGTAATTATTCCTAATTTGTACTTTGCTTCAAAAACTCTCTTCCCTTGCCCCCTAAAGTCTGTACTTTCAAAATAGTATCTGCAGCTTTAATTATACCTGACAATAAACTACACTCACCACAAAATCTTGTTAATCACCACATTCTTGTTAATCACGGTGTACGTTACTGTCTTCAAATATCCTGTTTTTTTAAAACTGCATTTACATCAGGTTCCCAAAGAGTTACAATATTAGCAATGAATGTTTTAACTGTTTCTGTAATTACTGTTTGTAATTACTACAAATCAAAGTTGTACAAACTTTGGATTGGAGGCTGGTTGAATTATCTACCAAACTGGGGTGAATGGTCCTTTAATCAACTGTATACTGAACAAATCTACAGAGTAAAAACTGAGATGGAATTTGAGTGACTTGGTGTCCACCGAGAATCAAATCTGATGCTGTAGTGTTAACAAGGGACTTCAGGTCCAGAATAATTCTGTTAATCACACTTCTTTCAAATTAGTCAGTTAATGTTGTGGGTCCTGATGAGACAGGATTTAGGAAGGCAGAGAGCAGCGGGGAATGCTCCTGGTGATAGGATCCTTAGAGCAAAGGACAGAAG
>NW_025794888.1:0-2463 GCF_021613505.1 Equus quagga
GGCAAGGTTTTGTGTCTAGAGTGAAGTAACCAGGTGAGGCGCAGCATTTTATTAGAAAGTCTGGATTGTAACCTGACCAGGCTGCACCTATCACTAAGGACACTTACATTTCTAACCACAAACAGCACTTTTAGTTTTTATTCATTAAAAGAATTAAAGTGAAATCGTTTCTGCCAGGAATTGGTGCCATAATATTCGTTTTTAAGTATTACATGAAGAAATCAGCATTTCTAGCTTGCACTGAGTGCATTAAGCATCCTTAATTCGAAAGAATAAACAGTGTGCACGCTTAAGATCAATTTCAGGAAAAGCAAAGATGAATTGGATCAGCTCACCCAGGGAGACAGTGGGACCGCAACATTGGCTTTAGTTCGACACCTTGTGCTCTTCTGGGGCACAGGTGTTTCCCTTTCTTTGGGGTTTGCTTTTGGAATAGGGCACAATCTAACACAAAGCGAAAGCAAGGAGACACTCTACTCAGACTCTGTCGTCTGCTCCCAGCCTCTTGTAGAATCTGTTGTATTTCTTCCTTAGTTGTAATACTGTATCGCAAAAAACCAAATCCAGGTGTTTAATCTAATATGATGCTTTGCTAGAATATTATTTTTTAAAAAATTTGTTATGCTGTGTACCAAAATAAGCCCCAAAGTTGAGAATTTATTTATAAGGAGGAAAAAAAAAAAATAGAACAAGATAATCCAATCTGGATGCAACCCAGATGCAATGAAAAAGATTCAAAGGAAAATATTCAAACATATAAAAATTTGTTAAATCACAAAACAACAATTGAGAGGAAAAATATTTTCATCAAATGTGAAAAATGGTTAACATCCATATTCAAGTGTATAAAAGAAAATAACCCCAAGAGTTAAGGGGGCAAAGGATTTGAACAACTTCACACAAAAAGAGATATAAATTATAAAGAAAATAAACATAAAATAACAATCAAAATATTAGTTTACACTTCTCAAATGAGCCAAATTGGATTAATAATAATCCACATGCTAGTGAGGATGTGGTATAAAATATCCACACCATAGTTGTGCTCTTGTAATTTAGGGTAACTATTTTGGAAAGTTATATTGAAATGTCACTGTTTGAAAGTTCATAATAATTCTGGCTCCTCAGCAAAAATATCAATAGAGTGGATACAAAATGTTTCAAGATGTTCATTGTGGTTTTATTTATAATTGTAACATAGTAATAGGAACGATCTGTACAAATGACAACAAACGGCTGGTTACAATAGTATGAAAGTCGGGTGGCCTTCTTGGACCACAGCAGTGCATGACAGTACAACACCGTCATGGAGCTACTAAAGGCAATCCTTAGGAAGTCTATGTAGCCACAGGAAAACATATTTATGCAGATCAATGAAAAAATATGTGTTTAAAATTATATGTGCACTGAGATTATACCCAATAAAATATGTAGAATTTGGGTTAAGATTCAAAGGAACTTAAGTTTTTAATAGAATTATTTCAAAATTAATAAAAAGAGTGGCTAATATTTACTAAGGACTTACTAATGACAAGCACTGTTCTACATGTTTTAAATATTTTATCTAACATGATCCTCAAACAACACAATTAAGTAGGTACTATTAATATCTCCATGTTATAGATGAGGAGATTGAAGCCCAAAGAGGTTTAATAATGTTTTTCAAGGTCACTCGGCTCCAGTCAGAAGGCGCACGGTCAGAACTGAACCCCTGGCCATCTGGTCTCATGACGACAGTCCTATGAATTCTTCTTTTTCAAGCTATTCTGTACTATAGTGGAGATGTTGCTTAAATGATCAACAAAGAAGGACTTTTCTGTAAACTTTTCTACTCAGAGAAATCTAAAAGTGTGAAACAGATCTCTTTAGTTCTTTGCCAAATTCCATGGGGATTTCTCTGACTCTGTTAGAATTCTCTATTTACAAGAAGCTGGGGAAATAAGGACTAGCTCCCATTCCTTCTGTCGTTGCTAATGCACCAGTCTCAGCCACACCCCAATTCAGGGAGAGTTAATACAGCCGGCTCTCCAGAACCATCGGCTCCAGCGTGCGTGCTGAGTGAAGATTACCTTCGCCTGTTCTCGCTAACCTGGTGAACACCGCACTCTACCGCAGGGGAGCGCTTTCCTGCTGGAGAAGAAACTCCAGTTAAATCATAGAAAATCACGTCTCCTGTGTGAACGAATGCAGAGGCACAGGCCAGAAAAAATGTGTTACAACAATTGGGGGTTTTTTCCCTTTCATAGAGGAAAGCCTGCAGGAAATTCCACCTTGAGCACTTTTGCCAGATGACGCAGCATTTTCTTTTTTGCTTTCACTCAACAACAAAGGCAAGTCTGAGTGTCATGCACACACATACGCAGTTTAGATTCCCTTTAAAGGAAAATTCCACTGACTTCTCTAGCATAGCATGAGACCACCAGAGGTGGTGACATTTTTGTCAGACCCCAAATACTGATTCAT
>NW_025794889.1:0-3466 GCF_021613505.1 Equus quagga
GCCTATACGTCTGCTTTAGTATAAACACGTATTTTCTAGCTCTGTCTTTTGAGAGGGCATATGTATTAGTCTGCTCAGGCTGTCATCACAAAATACCACAGACTGGGTGGTTTAAACAACAGAAATTTATTTATTTATTTACTTATTTATTTTTAAGATTGGCGTCTGAGCTAACCTCTGTTGCCAATCTTCCTCTTTTCTTCTTTTTCCTTCTTCTCCCCGAAGCCCGCCAGTATGTAGTTGTAGATTCTAGTTGTAACTCCCTCTGGTTGTGCTCTGTGGGACGCCGCCTCAGCATGGCCTGATGAGCGAGCGGTGCTAGGTCCATGCCCCGGATCCGAACCCGGGAAACCCCGGGCCACTGAGGTGGTGCACACAAACTTAACCACTCGGCCACCGGGCCGGCCCCAGAAATTTATTTTTCACAGTTCTGAAGGCTGGAAGTCTAAGATGAAGGTGTCAGCAGGGTTGGTTTCTGTCAGGCCTCTCTCCTTGGCTAGTAGATGGCTGCCTCCTCACTTCTTCTATGGACACCAGTCCTACTGAATTAGAGTTCCACCCTTATGAGCTTGTTTAACCTTAATTACTTCCTTAAAGGTCCTATGTCCAAATACAGGTACGCTGGCGATAAGGGCTTCAACATATGAATTTTAGAGGGACACAAGTCAGTCCATAACACGTGAAACAAACGTCCCAAGGCAAGTTGCAAAAGAAGAAATCACTTGTCCCATACTGCTCTTTTGGATTGAATTATAATTCTCTAGGATGGGGCCTCTAGAGGGGTCATTGCCTAAGGTGGAGGAAGTGAAGACTGTGATCTATTTCTCTCAGAGTGGATAACTCTCTCTGACTCTCTTTGCAGCTCCAGTCACTCCCACGTCTGCTGCACATCTGCCCTTAAAATTTAATCCTCATCTCAAACTGTTATGTCCCCCAAGACTGGACATCTCCCTCAACAATCATCTCCTGAAATCCATGCTCCTATTGGGGAAGCGACCATTTTCTTCTCACTCACACTTGAAATTTCAATAGGAAATAACCTCTGACCTGTCTGTGAGCATCCTTCTTGAACTGCCATTTAGACGGCTTTCACTCTTTACAAGTTATGAATAATCTTATCTCCTCAACAAGACTATAAATTCCTTCATAGCTTAAATATGTTTATTACTCATGAGCATCCAGCAGAGGGCCTTACCAAGTGCTGAAAATCAGGAAATACTGATGAAATGAAAGGAAAAATTTTTTTTTTATTGAGATTATGATAGTTTACAACCTTGTGAAATTTCAGTTGTACATTATTGTTTGTCAGTCATGTTGTAGGTGCATCACTTCACCCTTTGTGCCCACCCCCACCCCCCTTAAATTTTTAATATGAATTGATTAAGAATTACAAGAGTATTTTATCAATGAAGGAAATGTGTAAAAAAAAGACATTTCAAATCATCAAGAGTTCTTATGAAAAAATACGGTTTTTAGATTGGAGAAACATATGCATGTTGAAGCCCAAAAATAAACAGGAGCTAGAAAGAATTGGGTCTGGAGTATCAGTGGAAAGTTTATCTTTAGAGATGAAAATGGAAGGACAGGGAAGAAGATTGCTGTGAAGGGCAGAGGAAGACACTGCTACAGCTCCAGCAGAGGCAGAATTCCCTTGCTATTCGGATACTTGTGATCTTCCCAATGAACAGTTTGAAGTTTCCTCTCTGACCACCTGGGCTGTTGCTATCTTACCTATGATGGTTTTTTCCACCATAATCTTCCCCTCAACACTGCATGTAGTGTTTTTTCTAAGCCATGCGTGATCTCCTTATTGGAACAAGGGAAGTAGTCCTGGATGGAAGGGAGAAAAGTTAGAGTCCAGTTTTAGGGAAAAACAAGTAACCATGCTGTGTCTGACTCAGAATTCAGACAGCATCATATGACAGTTGGGAAGAAGGAACATCCTAGAAGCTCTAGAGGAGACTACTGCTCAAAGAGTTGACCACCAACCACTTACATCATAATGATCTACGGAAGCCTGATAAGAATCCAGATCCCTGGACCTCACCTGAGAGAGTAGAGTTTTCACACACCCCTTGTTCAACTTCCCCCAGTGTTGACATCCTACATAACCTTAGTAAGATGATCAGAACTACGAAATTAACATTGGTAAATACTATAAACTAAAATAAAGACCTCTTTCAAACTTCACCAGTTTTTTCCACTAATGTCCTTTTTTTACTCTAAGATCCCATTCAGGATCCCACATTACAATTAGTTGTTATTTCTCCCTGATCTCCTCCAGTCTGAAACAGTTCCTCAATCTGCCTTGAGCTTGTCACCTTCTAAGAGTATTGAACATTTAGTTTTTGTTAATGTCTATTTTTGGAAAGAATATTTTCTACTTCCGTCCTTTTTTCCACATTCATTAATTGGAATTTTACTATAAAGCTGTTACTTTTCCTCCATCTACTTATTTGCTTATTTATTCATATCAGTATGGACTCATGTATATTTATTTTATTCTATGTATTATAATCCAGGTATTTTCATTATTTACTTTGTTATTTAAATAATTACAGCTATGGCCATTAGGAGTTTCTTCAGTATGGCACCTTGTTTTTTGTCCCTGTCTTTTGTTCACCACTTTCTTACTTTCTGATTACATGAGAGAGTCAAGAGTCATCTTGTATTTCCCTGCTCCAGCCCTAGAATCAACCATTTCACCAAGGAGCCATGGTTCCTTTTACTAGAGAATGGTGTTTAGAAGCCAATATCTGGCTTCTAGGCATGCACATTACTACTGGGGTGTTGCTATGCATAGGCTGTTATGGACTGACCTTTGTCCCCCTAAAATTCATATGTTCAAGCCCTAATCCCCAGCGTACCTATATTTGGACATAGGACCTTTAAGGAAGTAATTAAGGTTAAACAAGCTCATAAGGGTGGAACTCTAATTCAGTAGAACTGGTGTCCTTATAAGAAGTGAGGAGGCAGCCATCTACTAGCCAAGGAGAGGGGCCTGACAGAAACCAATCCTGCTGACACCTTGGTCTTAGATTTCCAGCCTTCAGAACTATAAAAAATAAATTTCTGTTGTTTAAACCACCCAGTCTGTGGTATTTTGTGATGACAGCCTGAGCAGACTAATACACAGGCCCTCTCAAAAGACAGAGCTAGGGTCCGGCCCCATGACTGAGTGGTTAAGTTCGTGCACTCCACTTTAGCGGCCCAGGGTTTCGCTGGTTTGAATCCTGGGTGTGGACATGGCACTGCTCATCAAGCCATGCTGAGGCAGCGTCCCACATGCCACAACTAGAAGGACCCACAACTAAAATATACAACTATGTACCGGGGGGCTTTGGGAGAAAAAGGAAAAATAAAATCTTAAAAAAAAAAAAAGCTAGAACATACATGTGTGTGTACTAAAGCAGACGTACAGGCATGTATATTTCTGTATCTATGTGTATATATACTAAAAATCATA
>NW_025794890.1:0-2981 GCF_021613505.1 Equus quagga
CCCGAATGGGGATGTCAGAGTCGAGGCGTCATGCGTCTCTGCACGCCCTGCCGAGCAGAGATAAGACTCCCGCCCCGCCCGAGACCCGGCAGCCCTCATTCCTCACCTCACCTCACCTCACCTGTCTGGACAGCATCTGCCCCGCCCCCACCCTTGCCTCCATTCCACCCCTCACTCCAGGCCGCTGCAGAGGCCACCTCAGAGCCGATGGTCGCCATGAGCCTCGGCCCACCAGCTCTCATTCCCGCTGTGGCCCCCTCTCTGCTGCTTCCATGGGCACCAGGCCAGCTCAGCCACGCCAGCTCTGCCTGTGAGGTCTGCTTGCGGGAGCACCTTTCCCGATTTCAGGGCGACTGACGCTCCCGGGGGCCTGGACATGTATGAACTCGTAAGGGGAGCTGGGGGTGCGGTCAGGAGGAGCCTGCGCTGGCTTCCCGAGTCGCCCAGGTTGGGGTCCCGGGGAAGCTCCTGATATTTGGATGCAGGAGGCTGCTCCATCCCACCCAGCGCCACGCCAAGGACCCCTGGCTGGCCCCTCGCTCCAAATCTCAAGGAAACGCACCGATTGTCTTCGTGGTGTGGTTCAGGGTGCCATTCTCCGGTTCGTGCAGTCCCAGCTGTGTGACAGGTCCAGGAGGATGAGGCCCCGCGGACAGGGCCACTGTCTACATCCATCTTCTAGCACTGAGTTCTACAATTGCTGGGAGGGAGCTCCCTGCAGACCTGCTGCTCTGGGGTTCTGGGGGCCCTTGGTCTGCCCGTCTCTGCCTATTTCTTCAGGTGACCCACCTCCCCGCCCTTGTCCCCCTCCGCCTTATGCTGGATGCTTGCCAGCTTCCCCTTTGTCCCTGTTGTGTCCAGGACTGAAGGCATATTTGGGGTTGGTTGTGACCGTGATTGTGAGTTATTGTCACAAAACTCATGTCTCCTAAAACAGTGTGGAAATGAATATTGCCCTAAAGGGAAGAACCAAGGCTGATTATCCGCAGCTGCTGCCGCCAGGGCTCCGGGGCGCCTTTGCTGTGCTGTTGCATGTGCAATGTGAGTTGTTACTGTGTGCGTACATCGTATATCCTAGACGTGTCTATAACGTATATGTGTAATGTAAAGATATTATATAACATCCATGTTGATAGGTTAAAATGTTTCCTATGTATAGAAAGCTTCTTTATAGGACGGGGGGGCTCGGGGGCACCTGATGGGGTCCTGGGGAGGCGGGGTGTCTGTGATTGCTGGGAGCACATTGGGCTCTGTCTGGTCCATCCTAAATCCGTAGTGGGGACGAAATCAGTGAAGCCGGCAGTCACTGACCAGGCCCGGAGGTTTGGGGCAATGCACGGGTGGCTGTTCACTCCCGGGCTGTCCTGGAGACCGAGGCCTGACGTCCTGCAGGTCTGAGCGCAGAGAGCAGGCTGCTACCCCCTGGTTCCCGCGACGAGGGCTCGGCTGCCTGGGAGGCTGCAGGTGGTGGTCAGGGCTCTGTGCTCAAGAGCAGTCTGGCCGCTGTCCGTTCGTGTGTTCAGTGTCTCACCAATAATTGTGGTGTTTTCTGAACAGGTGTGTCCGTGAGGATCGCCGGGCAGCGTGAATCTCCAGGGCACCGGGCCCTCCTGGAGCGACTCCTGCAGACCGCTGTGTGCATGTGTGGGAAGTGGGGTGGGCAGCATGTCCTTATTTTTAAGTAACCCCCAGGCCACGCATGCAGTCTGCGGCCCATGGGATGGCCATGGCTGCTCCACGGTCCTCATCAGCACCCAGAGCGGACCCTTTCTTGGCCGAGCAGGGAGTTGAGGGCATTTGAGTAAGAAGGGAAACAAAGGCTTATCTTGGGCTCATAAAAATATGCACAAAAATTAAGCCCCCTCCTCTGTAACTGAGATGTTGGCAGCTTTCTGCTGAGACCCCGGGTGTGCTGGGCATGCACGTCCCACTCCTGAACCCCAGGCCCTCTGTCCAGCAACAGGTGCAGGGCGACTGCTGCGTCCTGACCGTTTCTTGGCCTGGCCCACTGTCCCTGGATCTCAGAACAGCTGGTGCCAGGTCCCCCCTTTTGGCCTGAGCAGGTGTGGTCGAGACAGGTAGAGGGAGTCCTCCGGTCTCCAGACCACACAGCCCTCTCGGGGTTATGCACTCGGGGAGCTTCACAGCGAGAGTCTTGTCCCAGTCCTTCCAGAACCTTCCGTGTTGACCAAAGTCATCCCTGGACGTGTGGGGTGAACAGTACCCTGAGTGTCCTGCCACACCTCACCCCTAAGTCCACCTGGAAGAAACATGAGGATCTTCTGCATCTGAGTCCATGGCCCCCTGAGGAGAGAACATTCTAGAAGCAGGGAAGGAGGTCAGGTAAGGGGTACCTGTCCCTGGCGTCCGCCCCTGATAACTTCAGTAGATTGTCTTCCCGAACAGGAGGCCCGGTGGGATCTGCACAGATGGCCGCTCTGGACTCAGCTCTGAAGGGCCTGACCCTCAGCCTCTGTCCACGTGGGACCCCGGTTCTCTTCCTCAGGCTGTGGTGCCCGGCCCCTGGCTGTGCAAAGGGTCTGCTCCTGCCCAAAACCCCACTGTCGGGCAGATGCTGACCTGCTGGCTCCCTGGCTGCAGGGTATCTGCTTGTCTGGAGGAGTGGCCAGCCGGCCAGCTGGCAGGCGACCTAAGGGTGGTGATGTGGAGGACGAGACCCCGCCTGGCCGTGTCCGAGCAGGGCCGAGGGCTGCCCGGGGCTTGCCGGCTCCCTCAGCAGATGGCCGGCTCCTCCCCAGGGGCCTGGACCCGGCCTCCCCTTGCAGGTCCCAGCCTGCCCACTCCTCCTCCTTCCCGTCTGGGAGGGCTGGCTCCTGTCGGGAGGAGGAAGTTTCGCTGCTGCCATCTGAGGTCCCCGGCCTAGAATAGTGCTGGTTCTGACGTCAGGAGGCTGTCAGCTCGACGAGACTCAGACTCCTTGTCTGCCTGCCGTGTGGTGGCTGGAGCTCAAATCCCGGCAG
>NW_025794891.1:0-1348 GCF_021613505.1 Equus quagga
CATTTACTCTTGTTCAGTAACAGCTCCCTGAGTTTTCTTTGGGAGGACCACATCTCTCCCCTTTTCAATCCATGTGGAACTCACTTCACGTTGGGCCTCCAGGGATGAAGATATGACTAGCTTGTGCCAATTACAGCATCACAGTTTGTGCTGAAAGCAATGAATGATGCCAAGAAGGATAACTGTGTATAACATGAGCTTGTGATTACTGAAGGATTTCCAGGTGCCACACTTCCACCTGCTTTTGTGGAGTTGGTACTTAGTAATACATCCTGTGGGTATCTGTCCATCTGATTTGTCTGGTCCTCTCTAGCGCTGCTACTGGGAAAGAAATTCTGAAGTCAGGAATCCTGGGCTGCAAAAAGATGTTCTTTCCTGATCCTCCGAGTAGGATTCAGAGCAAGCTAGGCTTGATGCTTGACTTGCCTCTCCCTTCATCATGAGTGGTTGGGTCCTCCAGGAGGGACTAGTAAAACACGTGGTCAGCGAGTACAACAAAGCAATCTAGAAAGGAAGTGATGACATCTTTGGAAGTCTTTGCTTTTGTTTCAAGAGCCATAAAAGGATGTCACTAAGTTAGCATTGTACTTGAAGTGTTGACCAAAATAGAATCACAAGAAAAAATAAAGAAAAGATATGTTTGGAAAGGAGGACATAAAACTGACATTTTTCTGGGTCACGATTGTCTACACAGAAAATCAAATATAAAAATTATAAAACTAGTAAGAGAAGTCAGTAAGATTGCTGAACATAAATTCAGTGCACAAAAATTAATAGCATTCCTATACGCCAAAAATTAGAAATGGGTAAATTTAAAAAGTCATTCATGGTAACAATGAAAACTCCAAAATACTCAGCATCTAATAAAAGATATGTTAAGACCTCTGCAAAAATGTATTATAAATTTTATTAAAAGACATAAAATAAGACCTAAATCACTAGAGACATATGCCATATATACAGAGACTGAAAAATACAAAATCATGAAGGTATTTTTATTCTTGACAAATTAATCTTTTAATTCAAAGAAATTGAAATAAATGCCTACATAATTCCTCATGGAAATGACAACAGAATTCTAAAATTTTCATGGAAAAGTAAATGATCAGTTACAGCCAGAAACACACCTAGAGATCAGTGTGAATATCTCCTAAAGATGACGAATGTGGGGAGCTTACCTTCTCAGCCATCGCGAGTCATTACGGAGCCACAGTAACTCTGTCAGTGTGCTGTTGGGCCAGAGATAGGCAAAGAGAACAAGGTAGCAGAAGAGGGAACACATAATAGGTGGTGCCGGAGTAAATAATTATTCATACATACAGAAATAATGTCATGTTCCCTACCTTTC
>NW_025794892.1:0-12996 GCF_021613505.1 Equus quagga
GATACCTCCAGCTTTGTTGGTTTTTCTCGAGATTGCTTTGGCTTGTTATTAGTTTCTAATTTAATACCTTTGTGGCCAGAAAGCATAGTTTTTATTATTTGAATTCTTTTACATTTATTGAGACTTGCTTTACGGCCAATCTTAGAGTCTATCTTGGTCAGTGATCCAGTTGTATTTGGGAAAAATGTTAGGTAGAATGTTGGTTGATAGAGTTATTCAAGTCTTCCTTTACTGATTTTTCTGTCTACTTCATTTGTCATTTATTGAGAGAAGGGTATTGACATCTCTAATAGTGGCTATAATTGTGGATTGGTGCAGTTCTTTTAATTTTATCATTTTCTGTTTTATGTATCTTGAAGTTCTGTCATTAGGTGAATATGTACTTAGTGTTGTTGTTCTTTTCCATACAATTTGACAGTCTCTACCTTTTCGTGACAGTCTCTATCTTTTCATGTTTCAAAAATCTCTACCTTTTGATTTTTTTTTACAGCATTCACAGTTAAAATGATTACTGGTTGTTGTGATTAAAGTGGTTAAATGTACCATTGTGCTATTTATTCATTCTATCTCTTATTTGTGATCTCTTTGTATTTTTTTTTCTGCCTTCTTTTAGAAGGCAGAAAATTTTACATTTTCTAATTCCATTTAATCTCCTTTATTCACTTGTTAGGAATAAGTCAATATTCTTTTCATATTATCTGTACTCTTTGTTTTCTTTATTTTATAAGTTGTTTTAGGGTTTATATTAGACATCTTTCAGTTATTACGCTCTACCTTCTGATCATATTATTATCCTTCATGTATAGTATAAGCTCATTACAATAGTTTACTTTCATTTCGCCTTTCCTAGATTTTAGGTTATTGTGGATATACATTTTATTTCTACATATATTAGTAACCCCACATGCATTGTTACATTTTTGTTTTAACCGGTCAGTAATGTTTTAAAGATATTTAAAAATTAGGGAAAAGTGTATTTTGTATTTACTCACAAACTTTCCGTTTCCAGTGCTCTTTATTTCCTTGTGTATATCCAGATTTATAGTTGGTATCATTTTTCTTCTGTCTGGAGGATTTTCTTTAATATTTATTATAATGCTGGGCTGCTGGTGATGAATTTTAGCTTTGATATGTCTGAAATAGTATTTATTTCATTTTCATTTCTGAAATGTGTGTTTACTGTATATAGAATTCTGGGCAACCATTATTTTTCTTTCAGCTCTTTAAAGGTGTTGCTCCATTGTCTTCTGGCTTTCATTCAATCCAGTGAGAAGTCTGCTGTAATTCTTATTTTTCTTCTGTACACGTGTCTTTTTTGGGGCTGCTTTTAAGTTTTTTCCTTATCACTGATTTTAAGCAATACGATTATGATGTGCATTGGTGTAGTTTTCTTTGTTTCTTCTGTTGGGGTTCATTGAGCTTCTTGGAAATATGAGTTTATGGTTTTCATTAAATTTGGAAAAATTTCATCCGTAAGTCCTTCAAAATTTTTTGTCCTATCCCTCTCCTCCTTTTTGGGAGTGCAGTTATATCTATATTAGGGCACATGATGTTTTTCTATAGCTCACTGATATTTGTTTTTTTCCAATCTTTCCTCTCTCTCATTTTAGATGATTTCTGTTGTCTTTAAGTTCATTAATCTTCTTCTACAGTGTCTAACCTGTTGATAATTTTAACCATACTATTTTTCTTCTCAGACCTTGTATTTTCACTTCTAGATGTTTATTTGTGGTTTGTTTTGTTTGTTTCCTTTTAGATTAACAAAGGTTCTTTTACCATGCTAAAAATATAAAATATACCATCTTAACCATTTATGAGTGTAGCACAATTCAGTAGTGTTAAGTAAATTCATATTGCTGAGGAATAGATTTTTTTTTACATCTTCCATATCTCCTTAAAATGCTCATCTTTCATCCTTTTTGAACATATGAACCATATTTATACTAAGTGTTTAAACATTCTTGCCAACTATTGCTGTCATCTCTGGGTCTGTTCATCTTGATTGATTTTTCTTTTCATTTTAGGTCTTATTTTCCTGTCTCTTGCATATCTGGTAATTTTTTGTTTTTGTCAAGTGCCACATATTGTGAATTTTATTTTCTTAGTTGTTGGAGTTTCTGCATTTTTTTCCTAAAATATTTTCAGGCTTTGTTTTGAGATTCAGTTAAGCCATTTGTAATCAACTCTGCCATTTTGAGGCTTGCTTTCTTGCTTTGTTAGGTGGGTCCAGTACAACTTTTAGTATAGGACTAATTTGGTCCCAACACTGATGTGATACCCTTTTGAGAATGTCCTTGTATTAGGAGGTTTTTTTATTTGGCTAGTGAGAATATAGAGTATTACCAGCCCTGTGTGAGTTCTGGGATGGCTAGCTTGAATCTTTCTCATGGTCTTTCACTGGCCTTGAATAGTTTCCTCACACACCTGCATTGATCAGTACTCATTTGGAGCTCTTCCTGTGCAGATCTGTCTTCTCTCATACTTCATCCCATAAATGCTCATAAGATTTCCTTGTATGAACTCTGTATCTTTAGCTCCTGGAACCAGCAGGCTCTGTTCAGGTACTTCCTGCCTGCACATAGCCTAAAAAATTCTCTCCAGGCTGTAAGCTGGGGCAATAATATGGTTCACATCTTTTGTTTCGTTTCTCTCAGAGATCACTATCTTTCACTGACTGTTGTCTAATATCTGGAAACCACTGTATGTTTTGTCCGGTTTCTTAGTTGTGTGTGGTGGGAGGATAAGTCTTGTTGTTTTCTTTTTTAATCCAGTTGTTTTTACCCCATCATTGCTAGAACCTCAAATCTCAAAAATACTGCATATTGATAACAGATACATACAGATGTAGTAAAAGTACAAAGAAAAGCACAAGAAGGAGAAATTCTCAATTCAGAATAGTGGTTACTTCTGGGGAAGCTGGGAGAAAGAGGAATGTGATTAGGTATAAAAAGAGACCTATAGGGGGCCAGCCCCATGGCCGAGTGGTTAAGGTCATGCTCTCCGCTTCCACGGCCTGGGGTTCGCTGGTTCGGATCCGGGGCATAGACCTACACACCGCTCATCAAGCCATGCTGTGGCAGCCTCCCACATAGAAGAACTAGAATGACTTATAACTAGGATATGGAACTATGTACTGGGGCTTTGGGGAGAAAAAAAAAGAGGAAGGTTGGCAACAGATGTTAGCTCAGGGCCAATCTTCCTTAGCAAAAAGCATGAAAAAAACAAGACCTATGACTATTTTTATAATATTTTATTTCATAAGCTGGGTATTGGGCACATAGGTATTTGGCTTAGTATTAGTCACATTTAATATCAGTCCTGAAATATTTCACAATTCAAAGATTTCAAACAGAACAAAGGATTAAGTTTTTTAAAAAGACAAACTGAAAATACTAGAAGAAAAAGCAGGTATGTCTTAGTGGTGTCTATAACCTTGATTGAACCTTTCACTCCCTCTACAAATGGATGTATAATATGTAAGAAACAGTCTTCAAATTAATATTATCAGTCATTCATAAAAAAACATTGAGCCGGTCTTGTGCCCATTTCTTTGATTTTTGCCCTGAGAAGTTGATACGGAGAATATATGTATTTCCAGACTGTTCTTGTCTTTTAGAAAAGTTTAAGGCAACTTGACTGAAGTGAGCCAACTGGAATCCTGAGTAGGGAGAATGAGGTCACATTCTGTGGATTCATTCTTCCAGGTCTGCAAAACAGTAAGAAACCATTTCCTCAGTATTAGAGGGATCAGATAGCAGCAAGACTCGGAAAGCTTCATCAAACTGTCTTCTGTTTCTACCATATGCCTCCCAGAGGAACCAGAACTAGCAATTCTAATGGCCTTGCACAGTTGTAGGAGAACTCCTGCCACTACCATGCATGTATCTCTGACTTTCCCTCCTTTATATTTTCCCCTGTGAACATGAAGGACTGTAGTAGTAGTTAATTATGTTTTCCGAATATTTCTGATTCTCTGCCTTCCAGGACATGGTAGGACTGCAATTCCCAGATTCTTGGTTTGGGTGGGGTCATGTGAATAGTTCTGGTTAATAAAGTATAGGTGGAAGAAATATGTGTCACTTGCAGACTAGAGCTTTTCATTGCTGGTGTGAGGCCCTTCAGAATCTTACTTCCTTTTGTCACAGCAACCTGCAAGTTTCAGTTTGGTGGCTGCTCTCTCAGCCTGGGTCCTGGAATTAGATAAAAACTAGAGTTCCCAGATGATCCTTGATGAGATTATGATATAATCAAGAAATAAACCTTTGCTGAGAAAGTGCTAAAAATTCCTTTGTATCATTCAGTTCAAATGTCCCTTCAGAGAGGCAATCCTTGACCACTCAGTCTAAAACCCACCGCAAATATCAGTTGCTGTCTAACACAATCCCCTGTTTAATTGTCTTCATAGTACTCTTTACTTTCAGAAATGGTTTTATTTATCTGCACTTCTTTATTCTATTCCCCACCCCCTGCCCAAAAAAGCCCCCAGAATACTCCATGAGAATAGAAGACTTGCCTGTTTCATTCACTGCAGTATTCCCAGCACTTTGAGGATAGAGAGACATGAAAGAATCAGATTAGCCTAATTTTTATAGGTAATGTAAGGTACATGGTAAGTGTAATGTGAAGTCACTGAAGGGTAATGAGACTCTGACTACTTTTGGAGAATGGACTGGAAGCGGGCAACAGTGGAAGTGAAAGTAGATCAGTCAGTAAACTCTAGCATTGTTCTAGGCAAGATAAAGGGGGGGTTGAACAAGTATGGTGTTTGTAGATCAAAAAGATAGGTCTTGTTTATGTGGGAATTAGGGAAGAGAAGCATCAAGAAGACTCTTAGGTTGCTGGCTTTAATAACTAGATAAATGGAGGTGCCATTTAATGAGATGGGGAATATAAGGGAAGAGCACTTTGGGGGGGACTGTGGCAGAGAGTTGGCTATCTAGAATTTCCTTTTGACTATGTTATGAAGACATCCTAGTCAAGATATCAATTAAACAGCTAGATACTGTCCATGAAAATAATCCATAACCAACCTATAAACGAAAATATGGGTGAATTTGTTCTGAGCTGAAATCTGAGGACCATGGCCCGGGGCCTTTCTTCCCACAGGAAGAAAGGGCACCAAAGAAGTGAGGTGTACAGAGTGGTTATATACCCCCAAGCAGGACGTTTCACATATGATTGAAATGTCCCTCCCACAATAGTCACAAGATTGCCCTGTCAGCACAGCACTTGATGGACACAGCAGGTAGTAGGTCTGCTATCTCAGAGGGCGTAGCAGGAGGCAAGTCTATTGTCTCGAGCTGGGCAGTCACAGGTGAGCAGAGCAATCAGTTTCTAGCCTAAGGAAAGACGCTTAAGCCTTAAGGAGATGCCAACTTTGGGAGAGGGAGGGAAGTTGCACCTTTATCTCAAGGGCCTTTGTTCTTGCCATAGGGAATATCTAAAGCAGATATACAACGCGTGCTCAACAGCCACGGTCAGGCCCTTTTGGAAAGACAAGGTCAGGCCGAATTAGGTTTACACCAAATGGCTTCCTCATATTCTCCAATATATCCTATTGCTTGCCATTTTTATTTGTCAATACAAACAAGTTGAACTCAGATTTGGGATGCAGATATAAACCTGAGAATTTATAAACCATTTAAGATCACCTGTGTTGGGGAAGTGGGAGAATTCCCCCCCTTTTCCTTAAGGTTCTTATGGCTGGTCAAATAATTTAAAAGGCAGGTTAGCAGGAGAAAAATCAAACAAAGTTTAATAGCATGTATACATGGGAGAGACTCGGGAGAAACAGTAACTCAGTCATCTGGCTGAGGCTGCCTGTTTAAATTTCTTCAGCTACAGACAAGGAGGATGTTGGGAGTAGTGATTTGGAGCTTCAAAGGGGAGGAAGGCAACTCCTGGAAATGGAAAAGCAAATGTTTGGTAAACAGAACTTTGATAAGAATGGGCTTAGCAAGGATCGTCCCAGTCTACCAGATACCCAGAGTTATCTAAGGTGATGGCTTGTCCTGGGGACTGGCCTTTATTTTAAATTTCTTTTAGGCAGTTGGGGAGAAGGTGGAATGTTCTTCCTGAGTCTTCTGAGCCTTTATTTTCTTCAGCTTGAAATAATCCACATACCAGAGTGGTGCATCTTGCGGGGGTGGGGGTGTGGGGGGGCATGCCCTGAACCCCATCACCTGCATAGGAAAAATAGATTTCAACATTTAGGGGTTAGATAGTATAAGAGGAGCCACTAAAAGTGAGAGAAGCATGGGCTATCCAGAAACCCAACAAGAAAAGTATTTCAAGGAGCAAGTGCTCAACTGCTTTGAATGCTGCTAAGAACTCATTTAAGAGAACAGAGAATTTATATTTTTTTCAGCTTTATTGAGGTATAATTAACATTAAAAAATTGTATATATTTAATGTATACATTGTGATGAATTTGGACAATATGCTTACACCCATGATACCATCACCACAATCCTGGTAATAAATATATCCATCACCTCCAAAAAGATTTCTCTCGGCCCTTTGCTTTTGTGTGTGTGTGTGGGAAGAACATTTAACATAAGACTTATCCTCTTAAGTTTATAATGTTGTAGATCTCTAGAACTTATGTATCCTGCATAACTAAAACTTTATGCTGAACAACAACTCTCCATTTTCCCCACTCCCGTCCCCTGGCAACCACCGATCTATTTTCTGCTTGTCTAAGTTTGACTATTTTAGATCCCTCCTATAGGAGAAATCATGCTATATTTGTCATTCTGTGACTGACTTGTTTCAGTTAGCATAATATCTTTTTTTTATTGAGTTAATGATAGGTTACAATCTTGTGTGATTTCACTTGTACATTAATGTTTGTCATTCGTGTTGTAGGTGCACCATTTCACCCTTTGTGCCCGCCCCCCACCCCACCTTTCCTCTGGTAGCCACTAATCTGTTCTCTTTGTCCACATTTTTAAATTCCTCATATGAGTGGAGTCATACAGAGATTATCCTTCTCTAACTGGCTTATTTCACTTAACGTAATTCCCTCAAGGTCCGTCCATGTTGTTGCAAATGGGATGATTTTGTTCTGTTTTGCAGCTGAGTAGTATTCCATTGTATATATATACCACAACTTCTTTATCCATTCATCTGTTGATGGGCACTTAGGTTGCTTCCATGTCTTGGCTATTGTAAATAATGCAGTGAACATTGGGGTGCATAGGACTTTTGGGATTGCTGACTTCAAGCTCTTTGGATAGATACCCAGTAGTGAAATGGCTGGATCGTATGGTAGTTCTATTTTTAGTTTTTTGAGGAATCTCCATACTGTTTTCCATAGTGGCTGCAGTAGTTTGCATTCCCACCAGCAGTGTATGAGGGTTCCATTCTCTCCACAACCTCTCCAACATTTGTTACTATTAGCTTTAGATATTTTTGTCATTCTAATGGGTGTAAGGTGATATCTCAGTGTAGTTTTCATTTGCATTTTCCTGACGATCCGCGATGATGAGCGTCTTTTCATGTGCCTATTAGCCATCTGTATATCTTCTTTGGAGAAATGTCTGTTCATGTCTCCAGCCCATTTTTTGATCGGGTTGTTTGATTTTTTGTTGTTGAGTTGTGAGAGTTCCTTATATATTATGGATATCAAGCCTTTGTCAGATATATGACTTGCAAATATTTTTTCCCAGTTAGTGGGTTGTTTTTTTGTTTCAATCCTGTTTTCATGTGCCTTGAAGAAGCTCTTTGATGAAGTCTCATTTGTTTACTCTTTCTATTGTTTCCCTTCTCTGAGAAGACATGGTGTCTGAAAAGATCCTTTTAATACTGATGTCAAAGAGTGTACTGCCTACGTTTTCTTCTAGAAGCCTTATGGTTTCAGGTCTCACCTTTAGGTCTTTGATCCATTTTGAGTTTATTTTAGTGAATGGTGAAAAAGAATGGTCAGTTTTCATTCTTTTACATGTGGCTTTCCAGTTTTCCCAGCACCATTTTTGGAAAAGACTTTCTTTTCTCCATTGTATGCCCTCAGCTCCTTTGTCGAAGGTAAGCTGTCCATAGATGGGTGGTTTTATTTCTGGGTTTTCAATTCTATTCCATTGATCTGTTCACCTGTTTTTGTACCAGTACCATGCTGTTTTGATTACTGTAGCTTTGTAGTAAGTTTTGAAGTCAGGGATTGTGATGCCTCCCGTTTTGTTCTTTTTTCTCAGGATTGCTTTAGCAATTCGGGGTCTTTTGTGGCCCCATATAAATTTTAGGATTCTTTGTTCTAATTCTGTAAAGAATGTCATTGGGATTCTGATGAGATAGCGTTGAATCTGTAGATTGCTTTAGGTAGAACGGACATTTTAACTATGTTTATTCTTCCAATCCATGTACATGGAATGTCTTTCCATCTCCTTATGTCGTCATCCAATTCTCTCAGAAAGGCCTTGCAATTTTCATTATATAGGTCCTTCACTTCCTTGGTTAAATTTACCCCGAGGTATTTTATTCTTTTTGTTGCGATTGTGAATGGTATTCGGTTAGCATAATATCTTCCGGGTCCATCTATGCTTTTACAAATGGTAGTATTTCCTTAATTTTTAAGTTTGAATAATGTTTAATTGTGTGTATATCCCACATTTTCCTCATTTTCTTTATCCACTTGTCTATTGATGGACATTTGAGTTGTTTCTATATCTTGACTATTGTGAATAATGCTGCAATAAATGTGGGAGTGTAGATATCTCTTCACAATCCTAATTTCAAGTCTTTGCATATATACCCAGGAGTAGAATTGCAGGATCATGTGGTAGTCTATTTTAATGTGGTTTTTTTTTGGTGAGGAAGATTGACCCTGAGCTAACACACCTGTTGCCAATCTTCCTCTTTTTGCTTGAGGAAGATTGTCGCTGAGCTAACATCTGTGCTAATCTTCCTCTACTGTATGTGGGATGCTTTCACAGTGTGGCTTGACGAATGGTGCTAGGTCCATGCCCAGGATCTGAACCTCCGAACCCCAGGTCACCAAAGTGGAGCACACGAACTTAACCACTATGCCATCGGGTTGGCCCCAGTCTTCCTCTATTTTTTGTACGTGGGATGCCACCACAGAGTGGCTTGATGAATGGTGTGTCGGCCCACACCTGGGATCTGAACCCATGAAACCCCAGCCGCCAAAGTGGAGCGAATGAACTTCACCACTATACCACCAGGCCAGCCTCTATTTTTAATTTTTCTTTTTTTTGAGGAAGACTGGCCCTAAGCTAACATCTGCTGCCAATCTTCCCCTTTTTGCTTGAGGAAGAGTGGCCTTGAACTAACATCTGTGCCAATCTCCCTCTATTTTATATGTGGGTTGCTACCACAGCATGGCTTGACAAGCGGTGTATGTCTGCACCCGGGATCTGAACCTGCAAACCTGGGCTGCAGAAGCAGAGAGAGCTGAACTTAACCACTACACCACCGGGCCAGCCCCTACTTTTAATTTTTTGAGGAACCTCCATACTGTTTTCCATAGTGGCTGCACCATTTTACATTCCCATCGACAGTGTACAAGGGTTCCAATTTCTCCACATCCTTGCCAACACTTGCCATTTTTTGTTTTTTTGGTAATAGTCATCCTAACATTTGTGATAGGTGATATGTCAATTGTGATTTTGATTTGCATTTCTTATCAGATTTGGCAATATGGAGGTTATTCATAGGAAAACGTATGAATCAAAGAGGAGGAAAAGAGAGTCCACGTAGAACTCTTTCAAGAAGTTTTGCTATGAAAGCAAGCAGAGAAATAGGCTCAGCTAGAGGGATTACGGGGTAAAGAAAAGTGGTGTTTTGTCTTTCTTTTTTTAAGATGAGCGATATTACAACATTTTTTATCATGAAGAGACCATCCAGCCTGAGGAGAGATTGATGATGCAGTAAAGAGAGGGGATAAGGAAAACAACTAAACCCCTAACTAGGTGGCAGACATAGGAGTCCAGATCACAGCTGGAAAGACTGAACATTAACAGAAGAAAAGCCACTTCCTTCTCTTTAATATGATGCAGAAGATAAATGCAGTTGTAGGAAGGATTGTACATTTAGTGGTGGGATGTGGGAGAAATTCCCTATCTCGTGACTTTTTTCTGAAGTATAAAGGAAAATCATTGGCCAAGAGAGAACATACAAAATAGTCATCGCGGAGAGCGAAAAAGTAAGTTTTCTAAAACCCTGGAAAAGGATGACCGGCTTAAGGTTTGTGATCATGAATTTAAAGAAAGCTTGTCAGCCTGAAAGCCAGTTCTTTGTGGCCAGGAAAGAGGGCAATAATGAAAAGTGTTCTAGAGACAGCAAATACAGTAATTGTTGTAGCTTCTTATTTACCCTAAATGATCACTTAAAGTGTATAAGTACATTATAATCTATAACAATGTTAAAGAAAATATATAGCTAACAGAAGTTGGCAAGCAGAAGGAGCAAAGTGTGAGAGGTTAGGTGTGTAAGTATCTTCATCTCGCACAGAGTGAGGAGCTAATGTATAATTTTGAAAGTTGAAAATCCAAAAAACAGATGTTTGAAGTACTTACCTTATTTAAATTATATGGTTTATCATAAAATAACTAAAATACTAAGAGGAAATAGTTTAAATTATCTAAATCCTCACCTGTCATAAGATAAGTGAATCCACAATGTCAAAAATTGATAAAACAATTAGTGATTGAGATCCTTTAATTTATAAATATGGAGGCAGTCACCGGAAGAAATAAAAAAAAAAAGTGAAAAGTAATTGCCTGTGGAGAACTTTTGTTCCTCATTATTATTTTGTATGACTTGATTTTTTTCATAACAAATGTATGCGTTAGTATACTTTAATAAAATTAAAACAGAAACTATTTAGCTGTGAATGAAGGCCTTGAAGTCAGGGCCAAGCTTTGATACAACTGGGTAGGTTTTGTCGAGGTGACATTTATTTCCAGCCCCTTCCCGTGCCCTCTGATTAGCTCTCTCGGAATTGGTTTTCTCCCAGTATCAAAGGGATTCACTGCCCTCCTGCCCCTGGCTTCTTCCCGCCTTCCCTGAGGAAAAGCACATCTCTGGTTGTTTTCTGCTCCTCAACTTTGATCATTACAAAATGAGTCTATTCTTGGTCTCATTCTAAAAATGATTTGTTTTTGGCGCTCCGGGGCTCGCGCCCCTGCCTCGTGCCTGCGCCGCTCGTATGTAAATGAGGGCGCGTGACGCGGGACGCGGATGGACAAGGGAAGAGAGAGAGTGGCCGCTGCCCTCGCCGCCCGGTGCCGGAGCCCTCGGTGCGCGGCGGCGAGGAGAGGAGAGGATGCCGGCGGGAACTCGACTCTTGGCGCCACCGTCTCATGCACTGTGTAGGTTTTGAGAGTATGTTAGAAGGGCTTTATGGACCACGGCTACGAAGAGACCTGAGTTTATTTGAAGGATTGTCTACCATCTCTTGATTCTTCACAGTCAACACCAACAGAGGAACTATCATCTCAGGGCCAGTCCAACACTGAAAAGACTGAATGCCAAGCAGAAAATTACCTAAATGCACTCTTTCGAAAGAAAGATCTTCCTCAGAACTGTGATCCTAACATTCCCCTAGTTGCTCAGGAATTAATGAAAAAGATGATACGTCAGTTTGCAATTGAGTATGTTTCAAAAAGTGGTAAAATTCAAGAGAATAGAAATGGTTCAATTGGACCAAGTCTAATATGTAAAAGTATTCAAATGAATCAAGCGGAAAACTCCCTTCAGGAAGAACAGGAAGGCCCCTTAGACCTCACTGTGAATCGAATGCAAGAACAAAATACTCAGCAAGGGGTTGGAGTGTTAGATCTCTCTACAAAGAAAACCAGCATAAAATCTGAAGAGTCGTCCATATGCGATCCTTCTTCTGAAAATTCAATGGCTGGGAGACTACAGAGAAACAGAGAGGACTGTGTGGAAAGAAGTGCTGAGTTTGCAGATGGTTTGCTCTCAAAAGCTTTGAAAGACATTCAGTCTGGAGCACTGGACAGAAATAAAGCAGGCATACCTCAAAAAACTTTACTTCTCCACTTAGAAGCCTTAGCAGCAGGGAAGCCTGCATCTTTTAAAAACAAAACTCGAGATTTCAATGATAGTTACTCATATAAAGACAGTAAAGAAACTTGTGCAGTGCTGCAAAAAGTAGCCCTGTGGGCAAGAGCTCAAGCAGAGCGCACAGAAAAAAGTAAACTCAATCTACTTGAAACCTCAGGATTAAAATTCCCAACAGCTTCCAGTTACCTCCATTAGTTAACTCTACAGAAGATGGTTACTCAATTTAAAGAAAAAAATGAAAGCCTACAATATGAAACTTCACATCCTACTGTACAGTTAAAAATTCCTCAACTACGAGTAAGTTCTGTTTCAAAACCACAACCTGATGGTCCTGGTCTGCTGGATGTTATGTATCAAGTTTCCAAAACCTCTCCAGTCCTAGAAGGATCAGCTCTCCAAAAACTGAAAAATATACTCCCTAAACAGAAGAAAATAGAATGTTCTGGGCCCGTAACTCACTCAAGTGTTGACTCTTACTTTCTACCCGGGGACCTCTCTCCTTTGTGTCTTAATTCTAAAAATGGAACAGTTGATGGAACCTCTGAAAATACTGAAGATGGATTGGATCGAAAAGATAATAAGCAGCCCAGGAAAAAACATGGCCGTTATCGGCAGTATGATCATGAAATAATGGAAGAGGCTATTGCAGTGGTAATGAGTGGAAAAATGAGTGCTTCCAAAGCACAAGGAATTTATGGAGTACCTCACGGCACTTTAGAATACAAGGTAAAAGAAAGATCTGGAACACTGAAGACTCCTCCTCCGAAGAAACTCCGATTACCAGACACTGGGTTATATAATATGACAGATTCAGGGACTGGCAGCTGCAAAAACAGCAGCAAGCCTGTGTAGATTACTTGTTAGGAAAATGTTTGTACGTGTGTATGTGTGTTTATGTGTGTGTGTATGTGCACAGGTGTGTGTTTGTGTGTCTATATACACACACGTGGGAAT
>NW_025794893.1:0-1266 GCF_021613505.1 Equus quagga
AGGTGGCCCTGAATCAAGGATGGAGAGGAGGGCTTCCTGGAGGAGGCGGCCCTGAATCCAGCGACAGCGTCCTCATCAGAGACAGAAGAGGAGACGCAGACGCAGAGGAGCAGCCCCGTGAGGACGGAGGCAGAGACGGGAGGGAGGCGGCCACCAGCCCAGGGACCCTGGAGCCCCGGACGCTGGAAGAGGCAGAAGGGACCCTCCCCTGGAGCCTCCGGAGGGAGCGCGGCCCTGCGACCCTTGACCTCAGACTCCGGGCTCCAGGATGGGGGAGGACAGACGGGGTGGCCTGCTGGTTAGCGCCCAGCCTTGAGGTCTGTAAGTCGCTTGTGAACACACAGACAGCACCCAGCTCTGGTCCTGGAGCTGGTGCACAGGCGGGTGACCCTCCCGGGAGGTTGCAATGAGCTTTCTGGATAGAAGTCATATTTCTTTACTTCCCGTTTATAGGTTTTTGGGGGCAAATCGGGTGCTCAGGGCCGTGGTAGGAGTCCCACCAGCTCAGGGGTGTCGCGTCCTACGTGGAATGGATGCACAGCACACAGACGATGAAGGAAAGCAGAGACAACAGCCATCCCAAGGGGGGCCATGGAAAACAGGATGGAGATTCCTCAAGAAATGAAAAATAGGAATACGGTATGACCCAGCCTTCCCACTGTTGGGTATTTATCCAAAAAACTGGAAATCAGCAATTCAGAGACTCACGCCCCTCTGTGTTCATGGCAGCATTATTTACAATAGTCAAGACGTGGAAGCAACCCAAGGGCCCATCAACCCGTGATTGGATAAAGAAGATGTGGTGTATGTATATATATAGTGGAATACTACTCAGCCAGGAAAAAGGCAAGATCGCCCCATTCGCAACAACATGAATGGACCTCGACGGCATCACGTTAAGTGAAATAAATCAGACAGAGAAAGACAAGCATCATATGATTTCACTCATATGTGGAAGGTAGACACATGGGCAAAGAGGACAGGTGAGTGGTGACCTGAGGGGCAAGGGGTGGGGGGTGGGCATAAGGGGTAAAAGGGCACATATATAGGGTGACGGACAAAAATTAGCCTCCTGGTGGTGAGCACGAGGCCGTCTACACAGAAACCGATATTTAATAACAGACACCTGTAATGACACAATGTTATCTTCTGTCTCTGATGAGGATGCTGTCCTTGGATTCAGGGCCGCCTCCTCCAGGAAGCCCTCCTCTCCATCCTGGATTCAGGGCCGCCTCCTCCAGGAAGCCCTCCTCTCCATCCTTGATT
>NW_025794893.1:1276-2842 GCF_021613505.1 Equus quagga
CCTTGATTCAGGGCCGCCTCCTCCAGGAAGCCCTCCTCTCCATCCTTCCCTTCATCACACCTGCAAAGACCCTATTTCCAAATAGGGCAGAGACTGCCCTGGGGGGATGGACATATCTTTGGGGGCCCCACCGTGCAGCCCCCACAAAGCACATCTGTTTATTTTCCAAAAGCGAGATTCAGCCTCCTGGGTCCCCTCCTTCCCGTCGTGCTCTCCACCTGGGGCGCCGCCCTCATAACTTTCCACACCCGGGGAACCTCCGAGTCCCTGGGAAACGCTTCAAACGGCCGTCTCCAGCCCGACGCGGATTCGAATCCTTCTTCGGGGACTAGAAGCGGTGGACGCGTTTTCACGCGGCGGCTTCAGACCGAGCTCCCGAGAAGAGGATTCGAAGCGGGAACCCGCGCGCGGCTCCCCACCAGGTGTGCACGGTTCGGGGCCATGAACAGAATTTGCACCCGGGTGGCGACGGGTTTATTGAATGACTACCTGACGGTCGTTTTCCCAACGCCGAGCGTCTAAACGCTCCGAGTGGAACCCTCGGCCTCATTCACTCTCCCTGAAGATCAATCCACGGATGCAGCCCTGACGGGCATCAGATTCGCCTCGGGGCGCAACGAGGCTGCCACCACCGGACACCCATCGTCCCCCGAGCGTGTCTGTGAGGCCCCAGCTGTCTTCCAACCGTCACCAACCACAACATCTGCTCCCTCTTGTTAACGTTCACCGAGTAAAACGGACACGGGGTTGGGGGAGCAATTCACGTGCCCCCTCTGAAAACCCGGGATGGGGCGCCAGGACCCCCTTGCGCATCCACCCCCGTCTCCCCGGTTGGAGATTCCATCCCAAAGCGCATCCCCAGACGGTGCGGGATGCCCGTTAAAAGCGTCTACACCGCCGCCCACCACGTGGCACTTTGAATCACCAGGAGCGAATGGAGACGCCGCCCAGGAGGTTGACCTGGTGGAGTGCATGTGGGGCCCGTCATGAAATGATGGCAACGAGCTGGCTGGATGGACCCAGAAGGCACCACCCGCCAAGGACTGGGCTGCGGGTGTTGTTGGGGTTGGCGGACACGGGGACCCTCTGATGGCTTCAAGACACAAAGATGCTGCTGGGGTGCCGACCATCACCCCAACAGCCAGGGTCGAACTGCATGGTTCTGGAGGCCACACACCTTCGATCTCGACACGGCCGAGGGGGAAGTCTCACCCCGACGTAGATGTCTGCATCCTCCCTTCTCTGCCTCAGTATCTCCTGTGGGCACCCCTGCTCAGCACCCCCTCCATGCACCCCGATCATCCTGTGTTGTCCACATGATGGCCATGACAGTCGTGGAAGGGCCAAACCGATGCTCCGACGAGGCTGCCCCAGGAGAGTTTTTCTTGGGTTTCTGGGGGGCCCCCAGCAAGACCTGAGCAGGGAGGACATGGCGCTGACTGTTGTTGGGGGGTGTGAGGGTTCGGGGTAGAAGTCAACTGGACTGGGCGGTGGGGGAGCCCGGATATTTGGCCACATGCGATGGTGGGTGTGTCTGTGAGGGTGTTTCTGGACGGGAGGAGCATC
>NW_025794894.1:0-5851 GCF_021613505.1 Equus quagga
ACAATGCAACCTCTAACAGGTGGTCAAGGAGCAGTGTATGCAGTTGGAGGGTGAAATGCCCCGATCTCTGTCTTCCCAGGCCTAGTTGTAGTTAGTAGGTGAAACCCGTGTAAATAGTTTTCTCTCGTCCCTGGTGCTTGGCCAACTTCTACTGCCCAGGGCTTCAAGTCCCCGTTCCTTGGCCTGGTATTCGACAGTCTTTACATTCTGTCTCAACTTTTCTTTCAAGGCCAATCTTCCTCCACTCCTCCCCTTGAGAAGGAACCTAATACAGTGTTTCAGTGGAGCTCTGCTTACCTAAATTTCCAGTCCTGGTTCCTGTTAATATCTGTTTTACACTGTTGTAAGGAATGAAGGAGAGAATGATATAAAGGCCAGTGCCTGGAACACAGTCAGCCCTTAAAATGCTGGTAGTGACCCCCTCTCCAGAGTGTTTGCTGATCTCTGCCCGTGTCCAGCATATCTCCACCTCCAGGGCTTTGTGTGTGTTCTTTCTCCCTCTCTTTCCTGTGAGATTGAAATTTTCAAACAAACAATTTCATGACTCTTGTGCAAATATAAAATAAACACATCAAAGATTTTGCTCAACTCATTGACTAAAGGGAACCCGTAAGACATTATCATTGATTCAGAGAGCATTTGAGAATCTAGGGTTAGTGTCCAAGACAGTCATAAAATGTAACTTTTAGGTTATACAGTTCACCAGACAGGAAATTATTTGCATATCTATAAGACAAAAATTTGCAAAATACCCCTCTGTCCTTCGAGAGCTGTACAATATCTCAGAGGATAGTCAGAGCTGGCCCCACAGAAACAGCACTCAGTGACCTCTTCTGCCTCTTTCTAAATTTTGGATCATTTTAATGGCATTCTCTACCTCATGACCACAAATAGTCTCCCACAATTATTGATGATCCCTAGAAGACTATTCTTATTATTCATGGCCTGATTATTTGCATAGGTGCAGCAAGAATTTTAACGAACCAGGTAGGCCTCCTTGAATTTGCTCCGCAAATCTAGAGCCTAAGAGTATTAAGGAGGTCCTAATTCCAAAGAATTAATTTCTCTTGGAAATTTTCAAAATGAATCTTGCATCAGACTTTTAAAAGCCTCTATTCTTTGTTCTTCTTTCCCAAGTGTGAGAAGCCAAGACCCAAACACTTTCTCCAACGGGTTTTGCATGCTGTAACCTGTAACTCTCAGTGACTTTCCTTCTTCTTGAGGTCTCCAAAATGTGCTAAGGTTCCTGGACTGCCAAGGGGTGGACTTCCTTGCTCCCTGAAAGACTGGGATCCTGGAAGCCAGGTGTCATGTTATTTTTCTTGAGAAGGTGTAGTAGGTGTTAGCTCCAAACACAACCTCAACCATTGCTCCTCAGCAGTGGCCCGGCTGCACCAGAGTAAATGAAGGTCACTGTCAAATGTCATCCTCTAGATACGACCTTGGTGCAGAATTGGTTTTTCCAGTTGTATCTTTGTAAAAAAGAGAATAGATTTGTTCTTAGCCTAGGCAAATGATTATATTGTCCTGAAAAGTCAAAGAGACTCAGTAGAAGTATTTGTTTTTGAAGTCTGAGGGTGAGTGGAAATCAGAGAACGTTTAACACAGTGGATATATGAGTTAACAAATACAAAGGCTACTTCACTGTGCATTAGAGCTAGTTTATAGTTTATATGAAGTTTTCCTCATATGTCCGTGAAGCATCCATATTTCCCTGGAGTGGTCCAGCTCCAAGGACACTTTACGCCCAACACCTGTGTCTCTTTTGTTCCAAGGCCGCCCTGCGCCTGCAGGAGGCAGCTCTTCTTCTGCATCTGGGGAGCCAGGAGACCATTTAAACCAAGACTTCTGAGCGCAGGGGTATAAATAATCTGGATCCTGCCCTGGTAGACATTGTGTGAAAGCGCTGAACTTCCTTTTCATGCGGGTACCACGTCGGGGAGGAGCGAGTGGAGAAAACCCGGGAAGCCTGAGCAACATCCAAAGCCAGGAGTTAACTTGAAGGAGACCATTAAAAAGTAGAAGTTACTAAGAAAATTTTTTTTGGTGGCAAGATGGAGGGCTCCTGGTTTCGTCACCCATGATCTATTGACCCTCCTGCTGAACGACAAACTGGGTCAGGCCCAGTGTTGGTCCCTGCACTGATCCCCGGCTGAAGGAAGGGCTGTTTCCTGGTAGAAGTTTGTGATTTTTCTTCTTTTAAGGACTTAAGAGGGAAGTGTTTTCAGATGCAGAGACGAAGGATGAGAAACTGAGCCAGAAATCAACAGACTCCTAGAACTCTCATATCTGCTAATTAGGTACGGTCCTTCTCGGCCTTGGAGGACGACCCTCTGCAGTGGATAGAAAATGTGAAGTAAGGGTTTCCAAGCTTTCCACCTCTCCCTGTAGGGCCTTCAGTTCTATTTACGTATCTGAGTCGTGTCCCCCATCCTCCACATTCATATGTGAAACCCTAACCCACAATGTGATGGTATTTGGAGATGGGGTGTTATGGAGGCAATCAGGTTTAGATGAGGTCGTGGGTGTGGGGCCCTCAGGATGGGATCAGTGCTCTTACAAGAGAGACATGAGAGAGCATGCTTCCTCTTTCCACGCTGTGTGGACACAGTGAGAAGACGGCCGTCTGCAAGCCAGGAAGTGAGTCCTCACCAGGGAACTGAATTGGCCTGCACCTTGATCTTGGACTTCCCAGCCTCCAGAATTGAGCAAAATAAATTCCTGTTGTTGAAGCCACCCAGTCTATGATATTTTCTTATGGCCATCTGAGCTGCCTAAGACAGGCACCTATGACGTGAAATCCCACAGTAGGTGAGCTTAAGGAGGGTAATCTATGACCTGAGACTAGTATCAAGAGTTCTCTTACTACTACTAGCTAACACTTATTGATCGCTTACTATAATCTGAGTACCATTCTGACCACTTCATACATACTACTTTATTTAATTTCACAACCACCCCATGAGGGAGGTACTCCATTGTAAAGATTAGGAAAGTGAATTGCAGAGAGGTTAACCTACCCGATTGTGGTCAGCTGAATACTGGCCCCCAAAGACAGCCATGTCCTAATCCCCAGAACCTGTGCATGTCAGTTACCTTATTGCAAAGGGTCTGTGCAGATGTGATGGAGTTCATGATTTTGACGTGGAGACATTATCCTGGATTGTCTGAGTGGGCCCTAGATGTAATCACCCAGGCCTTGAGAAGAGGGAGGCAAGCAGGAGATGTGTGTCTGGCTCTCCTCTAGACTCACACATACGCAGCTTCATCAAGGTTAGCTCCTTGGGAATGTGACCTGAACAGTTGCACAGGGTCCCGTGCTTAGAAGGGCCCCTCACTTGGTTTCATGTTCTCTGGATGTCATCTTAAAATTCTTAATGATTTTTGAACAAAGGGCCTGGCATTTTCATTTTGCACCAGACCTTGTGAATTACATAACTGGTCCTGATCTATGTCTTTATTGCAAGTCAGAAAACTGTCACCTGTGGCTCTTCCAGGTGACCCAAGGCATTAACATCAATAATTGGCCCAATGATATCGACCAACAATATGGACATTAGCAGCATAATTTCCAAATCTAGCTGCTTCCCTCCCTGGGCGGCTACCTCTAGTGAGCTACTTTCTGCCACCTCTGGTCCTCTTAGTACCTACTCTCCAGCTTGTACATTGACTAATCCAATTTCACAATGTGGTAAATCAAAATGTATAATCAAAAACATAATATGTTTAGGGAGATGCAACAGACTACTGGAAGGGCTGGTCAACCACGAGACATTTGACAACCTGCCTCTAATCTCAGAGCAGGTTGGTACCATCCACTGGGTAAATCTAGGGAAATCTCTCTCTGCCTGGGCCTGGGGTAGGAGAAAGTAGGAAGGTTGGGAGGGAAACTAGAATCTGCTCTCCAAGTGCATCCTTACCTGTCAGGTGATACATATTTCCAAGCTTGCAAGAACTGTTGGAAGAAAATTAGAGATGCTGTGTGGTCATTGGAAGATGTTTTCCAGGCCTCATCTTCCTCTTTTTCTCTTGGTTCCCAATGGTTTAGACCCTTTGGCTTAGTTTCTGAGTACTGTTAACTTCTGAATGAGTAACATGAGACGTTCCTGAAAGACTAGTAAGAACCCACATTATACGGTCACTGGGAAGCCTCCCCAGGCTCTGAACTTGGAAACACCAAGCCACATATCTGAGTTTTTTCTTCCCCGATAAACCCTGCAGTCTCTCACCCCACCCAGGGAAGATGAGCAGACGTTGTGCCTGGCTTCCTGGGCCAGATGTGGGTCATTTAATAAGGACCCTTTGGCTCCACCCCTATAACCCAAAACAGCAAATGTAGCTTTGGAAATTCTGGTGCACTAGCAGGCACGTGGAGAAAAAGCTTTCAACTTGCGAACACTGAAGCACCCACCAAATCATGAGGCAATGTTTCTGTCTCTTTAAAGGCAGAGAGTTCCTTCACTGGCTCCACCCAATCTGAGTTTCCTGACTCAGAGGTTTCAGAGGGTGCAAAGACTTTTCCCCCAGAGTTAAAGCAAAAGCACCATTTCAAAGAGCTTCTTTGGAGAGGAGTTGAGAACTCATCAACTCATTCAAAAGAAGGTGAGCCTGGCTGAGAAGAGGCTGCTGGGCCATAGAGCTGTGAGGGGCAGTAGGATCCAGGGAGTCTGCCGGGGGGTGGATTCTGGTCTGAGAGTGGTGGGAGAGATGTGGTGGTGGAGGGTAGGGTGGGGAGTGAGGAGACGGCGTCTGTCCATCTCCTATGTAACGGGACAAACTTGTGCTGCATAGGGCTCCTTCCATCCAGTTGCTCCTGTGATGGACATGAGTGCTACCTGATAACCCATCCTCTTCCCTGACTAGGAAGTTAGTGTCCCCAGGGCAGGTCTTAGAGCAATTTAGAGACCATCTAGTCTAAATCCCTCTTTTTACTGAAAAAGAATCAGAATCCCAGAGTGTGGTGACTCTCCAGGGGTTACACAGGTCACTAACGGCAGAGGAAACTTGGAATTCGGTTTGCTGAATCCTTTCCAGTAGTTAACAGAGAGAAGCTGTGTCCCCAGCAGTGTAAGAGATGAGGTGAGGAGGGGAGAGGATCAGCTACGCTAAGGAAACAATATATGTGACGCCCTCCTCGTTCCTGCCTAATTACAGCCTTGCTGCCAGTTCTCACTTCTGGAAAGAGTGGACTGTCTTCCCTGCCCTGCCCTGATCTCTCTCTGTCCTGATGCAGACTGAAATTTAGAGCCGTGCTCCTGAGGAGGAACTCAGAAGAGGCCGTAGTGTGCAGTCTTTAAGAGTGAGCGCGGTGGGGTCAGACAGACTTTGAACTGGATGCCCCTCTGCCCAAAACCTTTAGCACCATGACCTTGGGCAAGTTTCCCAGCATTTTTGAGCCACATCAACTTCCTCACTTAAAAAATTAGGATAATAAAATTGGCTTCGTTGCAGATCATTTTTTGGGAGTAAATGAGATAATGTGTGGAACATATTTTTCATGGTGCTTAGTATACAGTGTATGTTCAGGAGTAGTTATACTGCACACAGGTTAAGTTCTTTATTATGGAAAAGTTTGAACTTATTCAGAGATAAAGAGAATAATATAAGGAACTTTCCTGTGCCTATACCCAGATTCATCAGTTGTCAATTGAAGCAGTTTTGTTTCCTCTATTACTCAGCACTCTCTATCCTCCTCAGATCATTTTCAAGTAAATATCCGACATGGCGTCACTCTATCAGTAAATATTTGAATATGTCTGTCTGAAAGATAAGGGCCATGTCAAAAATATTACCGTAATCAGACATCAGAAAGCAACTAGAATTTTAAAAAATATTACTGAATATATTCAGA
>NW_025794895.1:0-3909 GCF_021613505.1 Equus quagga
TGCAGGGGGCACTGCAACCACTTCAGGATCCGTGCATCCACCTTCATTGACACTGCATCATCTATCACAACATATTGCATGCACCTTTTGGGATAATGAATAGACAGCCTGCGCACAGCATCCACCTTCATGGGCACTGCATCATCTGTGATAACAGACTGCATCCACCTTGTGGGACACTGCATCCACTGCACTGGTGCTGCAGGAACATTCTGGGACAATGCAGTGGGCAATGCAAACCAAGCAGGGACACGGCATACCGCTGAACTTTCACTGCAGGTGCACTCTAATCACTGCAGCCTCACTGTATCCACCTTCGTGAGCATTGAATCCTACTTCACAACATGCAGCATCCAACTTCTCTGACACTGCAGCCACTGCATGGACACTGCATCCACGTTCAGGGACAGGGCAGTGGGCACTGCAACCACTGCAGGGACACTTCATCCATCTTCATGGGCACTGCATCATCTGTCACAGCATAATGCATCCACCTTGTGGGACACTGCATCCACTGCCTCGGGACTGCAATCCACACACAGGGAAAATGCATGGGGCACTGCAACCATTGCAGGATCACTGCATCCACTCTCATGGGCACTGCATCCTATGTTACAATATGCTGCAGCCACACTGTGGGACACTGCATACACTGCATGAGCACTGCATCCAAATTCAGGGAAACCGCAGGGTGCCATGCCAACACTGCAGGATCACTGCATCCACCTTCATGGGCACTGCATTCTCTGTCACAAAATACTGCATCCACCTTGTCGGACACTTCATCCACTGCATGGGCACTGCATCCGTCTTACCGCACATTGCAGGAGGCCCTGCAACCACTGCAGCAACACTACATTCGCCTTCATGGGCACTGCATCCTCCGTCACAACATACTGCATCCACCTTTGGGTCACTTCTTCCACTGCATGGGCACTGCATCCACATTACCGGGCATTTCAGGAGGCACTGCAACCACTGCAGCGACACTGAATCCAATTTCATGGGCACTACATCATCTGTCGTATCATACTGCATCCAACTTGTGGGACTTTGCATCCACTTCATGGGCACTGCATCAAAATTCAGGGACAATGCAGGGGGCACTGCAACCACTGCAGGGTCAATGCATCCATTGCATGAGAACTGCATCCACTTTCAGGGAAACTGCAGGTGGCCCTGCAACCACTGCAGGATCCATGCATCCACCTTAATGGGCAGTGCATCCAACGTCACAACATGCTGCATCCACCTTCGTAAGCATTGCATCCTCTGTCACAACGTACTGCATCCACCCTCGGTGACAATGAAGCCACGGCATGAGCACTGAATCCACATTCAGGGAATGTGCAGGGTGCACTGCAACCACAGCAGGGACACTGCATCCAGCTAAAGTGGAACTGCCAGCACAGTGAAATCACCGCAGGATCACTGCATCCAACATTCTGGGCACTGCATCCTCCGTCACAATATGCCTCATCCACCTTTTGGGACACTGCATACACTGCATGAGCACTACCTCCAAATTCAGGGAAACTGCAGGGGACCCTTCAACTACTGCAGGAACACTACATCCACCTTCATGGGCGCTGCCTCCTCTGTGACAACATACTGCATCCACCTGGTAGGATACTGCATCCACTGCATGGGCACTGCATCCACCTTACAAGACATTGCACGAGACACTGCAACCACTGCAGCAACACTGCATCCACCTTATTGGGCAGTGCCTCCTCCATCACAACATACTGCATCCACCTTGTGGGACACTGCATCCACTGCCTCGACAATGCAATCCACGTTCAGTGAATCTGCATGGGCACTGCCTCCATTGCAGGATCACGACATCCACGTTCATGTTCACTGCATCTTCCGTCACAACATACTGCATCCACCTTGTGGGACACTGCATCCACTGCGTCGACACTGCAATCCACACTCAGGGAAACTGCATGGGGCACTGCCACCATTGCAGGACCACTGCATCCACCTTCATAGGCACTGCATCCTACGTCCCAACATGCTGCATCCACCTTCGTGAGCACTGCATCCTCCATCACAAAGTACTGCATCCACCTTAGGTGACACTGAAGCCACCGCATGGGCACTGAATCCAATTCAGCGAAGGTGCAGTGTGCACTGCAACCACAGCAGCGACACTGCATCCAGCTGAAGTGGCACTGCAGGCATACTGAAAACACAGCAGGATCACTGCCCCCACCTTCATGGGCAGTGCATGGTACAACAAAAATCACTTCATGCTCCTTGTGGGACACTGCATCCACAGAAAGGGCACGGCATTCTGAATCATGGAAACTGCAAGGGCACTGCAACCACTGCAGGGACACTGCATCCAGCTGAAGTGGCAATGCAGGTGCACCTAAATCACTGCACGATCACTGCATCCCCCTACATGGGCACTGCATCATCCGTCATAAAATACTGCAACCACCTTGTGGCACACTGCATCCAGTGCATCTGGACTGCATCAACATTCAAGGACAATGCAGGGGGCACTGCGAACACTGCAGGGACACTGCATACCACTGATGAGGCACTGCAGGCCCACTGCAATCGCTGCAGTCTCACTGCATCCACCTTCGTGGACACTGCATCCTCCGTCACACCAAACTGCAGCCACCTTCTCTGACATTGCAGCCAATGCATGGATACTGCATCCACATTAAGGGACAGTGCACACTGCAACCACTGCAGGCACAATGCATCCAGCACAAGTGGCAGTGCAGGTGCACTGCAATCACCAATGGATCACTGCATCCACTGCATGGGCACTGCATGCACATTCACAGAAACTGCAGAGGGCACTGCAGCCACTGCAGAATCACTGCATTCACATTCATGAACAATGCATCCTCCGTCAAAACATACTGCATCAATCTTCTGGGATTCTGCATCCAGGGCATGGGCACGGCATCACATTCAGCGAAGGTGCAGGGTGCACTGCCACCACAGCAGGGACACTGCATACAGCTGAAGTGCCACTGCAGGCACAATGCAAACACTGCAGGGTCACTGCATGCAAAATCCTGGGCACGGCATCCTCCGTCACAACATGCTGCATCCACAATGTGGGGCACTGCATACACTGCTTGAGCACTGCCTCCAAATTCAGGGAAAATGCAGGGGGCCCTGCAACCACTGCAGCAACACTGCATTAACCTTCATGGGCAATGCTTCCTCCGTCACAACATACTGCATCCACCGTGTGGGACACTGCATCTACCTTCATGGGCACTGCATCCTACGTCACAACATGCTTCATCTGCCTTAGGTGACACTGAGGTCACTGCATCGGCACTGAATCCACATTCAGGCAAGGTGCAGGGTGCACTGCAACCACAGCAGCGACACTGCATCCAGCTGAAGTGGCACTGCAGGCATACTGAAATTACTGCAGGATCACTGCCTCCACCTTCGTGGGCTGTGCAGACTGCACCACAAAACACTTCATCCTCCTTGTGGGACACTGCATCCACAGAAAGGGCACGGCATTCTGAATTAGGGACACTGCAGGGGCACTGCAACCACTGCATGGACACTACATCCAGCTGAAGTGGCAATGCAGGTGCACTGAAATCACAGCACGATCACTGCATCCTCCTTCATGGGCACTGCATCATCCGCCATATCATACTGCCATCATCTTCTCGGACACTGCATCCACTGCATCAGCAGTGCATCAACATTCAGGGACTATTCACGGGGCAGTGCAAACACTGCAGGGACACTGCATACTGCTGATGAGGCACTGCAGGCGCACTGTAATCCCTGCAGGCTAACTGCATCAACCTTCATCAGCACTGCATCCTCCGTCACAACATACAGCATCCAACTTCTCTGGCACTGCATCCACATTCAAGGACAGTGCAGGGGGCACTGCCACCACTG
>NW_025794896.1:0-3382 GCF_021613505.1 Equus quagga
ATTGCTCTATGCCTTATATTTAGATACCCCAAAGTTAGAAAACAGTCTAACTGTTTCCCTGAAGGTATTCATTAGCAAGATCTCAGCCCATTTCATTCTTTATCCTTTTGGGCTTGAGCAATGGTTGAGTTGAGAGGCACAACTATTTCCGTATTATAATGAGTGGAGTAACTGAGGCCCAACAGAGCCAGTCAGTACCCTTGATGTATTCAAGCCCACACTCACAGATGAAAGTTGAGCTCCATCAGTGTGAGAACATAGTTCTTGTTGCCATATTTTCTGAACCAAAAGCTACACCGAGTTCTCAAAAGTTAGGTTGTATTCTGGGAAACAGAAAATTGAATCTGAAATTTAACGTGCAATCGCCCCAGCTACTATGCTTCAAAAAGATGACTTAATTTCACCTTTCAGTATGCAGTAGGCTCACAAGAGTTCTAGCCAGTGGCAGTTACAAGGCATATTTGATAGCAGGGAAGAGAGGAAGGAATGTTGCGCAAGAAGGGAAATTAATATTGTTCTTCCTTTTTCTACCCTTTAGAGAATGCACATTTCCATCCCTCAACCAAGCAGCAAGCTGGCAATTTGTGCTTTCTATCAGAAATACTATTGAAAACGTCACACGCTGGACAAAAATGATTGAGGATTGGTTAACTCCCTGTCCACTCTCATGACTTGCAGTCTTAACTCTGTCCATGTTGAGCTCATAAAGCTGTTAGGGAAAACACACAAGGGAATTGCAGGTAGTGAAGGCACCAGATTTCATGGGACAGCAGCGGAAAGCACAGAGAGGAAAAGGCACTAGTCAAGGGCTCCCATCTCCTACTCCAGATGTGAGTCCTAGATCAACTCTACTCCTCCACTGTCTGCCTAGGAAAGAAAATCTGAGAGCAGAATACCAGAGCCAGGAGAATGGAACGAGGAAGCTGAGAAGCATCTCTTATGAGGAAGCTTTGTTCTGGGCAAAGGTCATTGGAGAGTCTGGGATATAGATGAAGCAAAAGAAACTGGCTTATGAAATGGACAGCAGAATATGATTAGCTGAACTCTAGTTGAGAGGAGTAACCATCCCAAAACCAGTATGGAGAAGAGGTGAGTTCCCCATTAAGGCTTACGGGCAGAATCTAAGAAAGATCCTATCCTATAGAAAATAGCCCGTACCCAGAAACACCAGAAGACCAACCTGGCCTCTATTGTAGAGTCAGTCCAGTGAAGTGGCAGGGGTTCTGAGTTCAAATGCAGACCCGTCCATAATTTAGTATATAATTTGCAAGTCCCCTTTGTATCTGCCTTTGTCATGATAGGGCAACAATCTCTGTTTAACCCAAACCAAGTTGAGCTTCCCAATCAATCATTATCTGCCAGAGACAGTGGTGTATACCACCAAGAGCATTGGGTGTGGAGTTGTGCACTTGGCGTTCATTTATTATGTGATCTTGGGTAAATCATATACCTACTCTGAGCTCTATTTTTCTCACTGTAAAATAAGGATGCAGAGGCTTTGCAAGAGTTAGAAACAATAAAATTTAAAAGCTTATAGTTATGTATATAAAATTAGAAAAGTCTTCCATAATTAATCTAAGAGATTATCATGCACTTGGAGAAATCATATCTTTAGCCAGCATCTTCACTAGAACCCAGTGTAGGAATGAGAATGGTCTATGTATACTTTTCCAGGTGTCCCTCAACCTCAGTGACTACGTCCTCACAAGTGGAAGGTGACTTACAGGGGGCAAACGGGAAGGAGAGAGGAAGACTCTAAGCCAAACAGAATATGTAACTGTTTGGGAAGACCAGGCCAGGCAGAAGGGGATAAAACAGAACTTAGATCCTCTAACATAATGCGTGTGGTTCTGAATTTTCACCACACTGTAGATAGGAGTATTTGTTTTGAGGAAATTTATAGCTGTTATCTAGGTAGGATGGTAAAGTTTCCAACTTGGAGCAAGGCTCAAAAAGTCTGAGTCCCATTTCTCTCAAGTTATAAATCTAGAGAAACTCAGAAAGAGGTTAGGTCTATTTGGGATCTTGCAGAGAAACCTTTGAGAAACCATTGGGTCCAGGTGAATGAAATATTTGTTAGTCCCCAGAGGTGATTTGTTAAGGGGGATTTGAAAAGATATTCTTCCTATTTAGGTGTTTCTATTATGGAGGAGATAAGAACTAACACTTTCAAACAAAGATTCAGGTCATGAGGAGTTTAAATACTGAAAAGGTCTTGGGTAAGAACAAGATGAATTTTTGTACCATTGGCTCGGAGATAGGTAGTGGTCACAAGAGAGGTCAGACAGTACGATCAATCCATGTAATGCAGGTATAGGCTGAGGATGACACTCACAAAATCATTTACTGACCTGCAGAGCAGCCTCTAGTATGAGAAATGGACATAACTCTCATGTGGGAATGTGTCAAAGTAGTGTTTAGAGGGTTCTATCAGAACGTTTTAAGATACAGAAACTCAGGTAATAAATTCATTGCCACTGAATAATGGCATTTATTTGTTATTTGCTTCAGCAAATGCTTATTAAACTCTTACTCTATTCCAAAAACAGAGGCACTGGGGATAGTGCATGGTTTAGGACTGACTTTATGAAAATTTATCATCTAGGACAGGAGTTATAAAATTATTGCCTGCAGACGATATCTGGCTTGCAGGCTGTTTTTATAAATAAAGGTTATTGAAATATAATCACACTCACACATTTATATATTAACTTCAACTGTTTTCATTCAACAATGGCTAAGCTGAGTAGTTGCAACAGAGATTGCATGGCCCACAGAGCCTAAAATATTTATGATCTGACTTTTTACGGAAAGAAAAATCCCTTAGCAGATTTTACTTATAAGAAAAATATTGATTGTTATTAAAAAATTATACTTGCACTTAGTATGTTCTGACCCCATTTTGAATGACATAAATATGAGTCAAGGATAAAGAGTAGCATCACTTTATGTTGCAAAATTCCATTTATTAAAACAGTTGAAATTATTCCAGTTTACCATTAAACCGAAATGCTCTATTATTCAATTACTCCTTCCAAAAGATTATAAATAAAAATAACAATTAATTTGTTGTTATCACCAGCACAGAGTAGATTACCCTCTCAATAGAGAACAAATTAACAATCTTATGATGCTGGCTTCAGACAACAACTCTTCTCATCCTGTGTCCTTCATCCTGCTTGGGATCCCAGGACTTGAGCATTCCCAATTTTGGATTGCCTTTCCACTAGGTGCCATGTATGTTGTGGCTATAGTTGGCAATATCACTATCCTTCATATAATCCGAACTGACCACACCCTGCATGAACCCATGTACCTCTTTCTGGTTATGCTGGCTACCACTGACCTGGTCCTCTCCTCTTCCACTCAACCTAAAATGCTG
>NW_025794897.1:0-6689 GCF_021613505.1 Equus quagga
ATTGAAACTCCTTATTCATTCCCAATGCCACATCAAAGACAGCCCACTTCCTGTGCCATTTTCTGGCCCCTGAATCTCCAGAGATCTCCTCCTTCCCAGGACCCCATGGCTCTCTGAGTGCAGCTCTCACCTGACATCCCAGGATCTGATCCCATGGGCCCTTCCTCCCTGTTCAGCCTCCTTGAGTTCACTGCCTTTGCACCTCTCTTTGTGTGATGACAGGGATACAGTAGGTACTTAATTAATTTTTGTGTATCTGTCTTTCAGGATAGATTTGAATTTTTACAAAGAATTCACTGATTATATGACATGTTTTACTATTCCATCTATTTAGAGACAGAAGCTTATTTAAATTTGAATCATTAGTAAAGGAAAGAATCAAACCCAAAACGAAAACCAGACATCAGCATGTCATCGTGGTTCTAACACCACCTTCTTTTTGTTTCTAGACGAGGACTTTGGACTCACAACAGAGACGGGACAGGCGAGGAGAGGAGGCAGCTGGAGCCCATGCCTTCAGGGTTAGGGCCACTTCACTTTGCCTAATCCCCAGGATTAAGCATTAATTTGATCCAGTGTAACCCAGATCCATCTAACGACTTCAGTCAGTGAGCCGGATGTGGAAGCAGAGCCAGGATCAGGTGTCAGCCCTGGGAAATTCTCCTTGGCTCATGCATCAAAACCCTGAACTTTACACAACTTGACATTTCCACAAAATGTGTGTTTAAACATTGAATCCCATACCCATATGACAGTTTGTATGGTTCATTAAATAACGACACTGTTATCTTCTCTAATAGTAACTTTCCCTCCACTGCATGCCCACATTTTCTTGCTAACTCTTGGCGTCCACAGTTGTGAACCCCTCGTCATTAGAGACATTACAAGGGAAGTGTTTGGAACCTGATATAAAGTATTTCCACTGCTAGAGCAGTGAAGCTCTCCTGGGTCTGATGTACTCCCTCATGCCACCAACATCTGTGGACAATGTCAATGTCTAGAGATATTCGTGGTGTCTCTACAGGGTGGGTGGTGTCTTGCTGGCATCAAGTGGGTAGAGACCAGGGATGCTGCTAAACAACATGTGATGCTCAGATCATTCACTCACAAAAGAATTCTTCAGCCTCTTGTCAGTAAAGCCATGGTTGGGACACCATGTCATAGAGAAATATCTAAGAGCATTGGTCCTTCTGGTGAAAGGTCAGTAGTGTGAAATAGCCTCACGCGATGGACAGTGACTAGAGTTGCTGTGCAGACAGACACCGTCAGGAACTGAGGCATCTATACACTCTAGTGTGCAGAGCTCAGCTTCATGGCCATGCCTCTGCCTGGATGCTCCCCATATTTTCTCTGTTCTGTCACCCTCATCCAGTTTGTCCTTCAAGATCCATCAGTCATCACCTTCTCACAAAGTCTTCCTTCCTGCAGAATGCACACATCATAAGAGCTTTGTTCATCCTTGAATTTCTATTGACCTTTACTTTCTATGGTAGAATGTCATTCTCAGTGGTATACCTCACCTCTTTCTTCAATTCTCTGTCTCACGTCTTCTCACTTAATGTGATAATTCCTTAAGGAAACTCATGAATTCTTTCATCAAAATACACCAAGTTTCTCCTAAGTTTTGTGCAGTGTAGATTCCAAGTTGACCTCAGATCATTTGCAGCAAATTACATATTTTTTGTAAAATTTTCCTCCTGCCCATTTTTTTGTGCCCTTTTTTTCTATCCTGTCCTTCCTTTTCATTTCTGTTATCTTACAACGTTGTATATTTTCAAAAATTTTTGTTTTAAAATAGGGATATAGGAGCATTGTTCAAAAGGAAAATATTGAAAAACAGCTCCAATGAGAAGCACTGGACCCCTGTCCATTCCTGTCCATGTCATGTTGTAGAATGCTTGTCTGCAGCTTCCTCACTGTGTCCCCCGGTATCGACATGTTCTAAATATCGTGTTTTACAGTTCTCCCCTGATTCATCTGTGAAAAATCTATGTTATATCCTGTGTTTACTGGATTCCAAGCCTTATCTTTCTTTGTCTACTCCTTCTTTTTCGTAGATCATATCATCTGATACCTTTGGAGAAAAAAATCATTGGAATTAAAACTTTTGAAGATTTGCACATCTGAAATATCTTTATTTGTCTTCATGATTAAATGATAGTTGACTGCATGTAGAATTGTATTCATATACAATTATTGATTGGAGCCTCTGAATTTTTGGTACCACTCCTGTGTCACCAAGTCCTGTCTGGATTCAATTTTTATTCCCCATCCTTGGACACAATTTACTGTTTCTCTCTGAAAGAAAGTCCTTTCTTTAGGATGATGTTTTGAAAAGTCACAAAAATGTGCTTTGATGTGGGGAATGAGTGGGCTATTCACTTTCATAGTTTTCTTTTGTATAGAATTCTCTTGTAGAATTTCTTTGGTGGTTTTCTTTCTATCATGATCTTCCTCATTCTGGGACGTCATTACTTGGACCTTCTGGGTGGATGCTTTAATATTCTTTTCTTTTCCCTCACATTTCCTTATCTTTTCCACCTCCTTTCCATTACCATTGTTCCACTATTTTATTTTGACTTCCAGCTCCTTTACTATTATTTTTTTCAGCTGTCATATTTTTATTTTCCCAGAGCTCCTTGTTGTACTTTGAATGTTTATTAAGGAATGAAGAGAATAAGAAATCTTAGTAATATGGGCTTTTGGATTACCCATGATGGTTTCCTACAGGAGACAGCATCTTCCTGGGCCAGAGAACCTGGACCAATAACCAAAGAGTATGAGTCAATTCAGAACTTTCTTATTTTCCTGTCTCTCCCCTTCCCCTATGCCCTAGCAATGTGAGAAACTATGTTTAGTAGCTGGAAGAGAAAAAGTACAAGTAAAGGAGAGAAAGAAAGAAGGCTTAATTTTGAATCAAGACGGTCTTAATTATTATACAGTCCTGAACATTCTAATTTCTGAATGGAGACATTGAGCTTTATACCATAAGAAATGGTAGTCATTGAAGGTTTCTTTAAGTGAGGGTGTGACAGAACCAGAGCTTTGTGTTCAGAATATTGGCCCTGTCACAGAGAGTGAGATGGCTGCAGGGAGAAGATACTTGAGGAGGTGAGTCTAGGCAGAGCATGATAGGACTTGCCCAGGGGAGGAATGAGAGGCCTCAAGGGATAAAGGCAAGACTCTGCACGAGTCAATCCTTTGTACTTGGATGAACTCAATCTGTGAGTTTGAACCAGAGTTTCTTAAAATTAGTCATATCTTCAACAATAAATATTCCAGGAGGCAAATCAAACACAGTCGACACCAGAGGTAGTTTGACTTTGAGGTGCCGACAGCTCTTGGGGGCATGTCCAGTGGGGATCGAAATACAGGGCCTGCTCCCATTACAGTCATCTTTTTGCTGCCTCATGGAGGGCTTGGCCTGTGAAGCCTATTTTTATGTGTTTGGTAAAATACACATAGCATAAAATTTATGATTGAACCATGGTTGGGTCTATAATTCGGTTGCATTAAGTGTATTCACAATGCAGCCACCAGTGTCCCTTTCCAGAAACTTGTCATAATCCCAAACAGTTACTAAACATCTAAACCTCTTCTTTGAGAAGACAAATAAACCTTCCAGCCCCAGGCTTTGGAGTTTACATTATCCCAACTCACACTCTTACATAGCAGCTCATGAAGCAAATTCTCCTGCTTGAGATCATAAGTTCATTAGCTTTACAGCTGTGAAACTCATGAGTGACTTGCAATTGCCAGGTATGAAGGACTATAAGTGACCAAAGAAAGATCTGAAGGTGAGTTTCTTTGGTGACACTGGGGGTTCTCTGTCTCTCATGGAGAGTCTGGTCCTCCTCCCTATTCACTGAGTGGCTGCCCCTGTAGGAGATGGAGGTGAGGAAATGGGGACTGCCTTGGTTCTATACGCAGACACTAATGTATTTCTCCTGGACTGGGGCCTGGGCATCACTTGCTTTGGAAATCCTCCTGATTAATTCTAACAGAGAGCCAAGGTTGAGAAACGCTGGGTAGGACATTCTTCATCCCCACTGATGGTCAGTGGTAGGAACATCTTTTACCTTCCTGGAGACTAGTGAGGACTACATGAGACAAATAGGTAAACTGTCCAGACCGTAAGGGTGCTCAATGCACACATGCTCTCAGTGTCTTAGGAAAAATAATAATGGTTGATATTGTTTGTTGCTTTACATTATTAATTCATTCAATAAATTCTCACAACTCTGTGATATTAACATTATATCACAGAAAGATAAAGTGATAATAGAAGGATGTGTATGCCTGTCTGTGTGTGTGTCTGTTTGTGCATGTTTCTAGATGTGTCTGTGACTGTGTGTGTATCTGTGCGTATGTCTGTGTCTGTGTCCATGTCTAATTAGGTGTACGTGTCTGTGGGTTTCTGTGTGTGTGTGTGTAAAAATATGTATCTCTGTCTGTGTTGTTGAGTGTAAAATTAGTGTCTGTGAGGGGCCAGCCCGGTGACGCAGTGATTAAGTTCATTCGTTCTGCTTTGGTGGCCCGGGGTTCACCGATTCCGATCCCAGGTGTGGGCCTAGCATCACTTATCAAGCCAAGCTGTGGCAGGCGTCCCACATATAAAGTAGAGGAGGATGGGCATGCATATTAGCTCAGTGCTGATCTTCCTCAGCCAAAAGAGGAGGATTGGCAGCACATGTTAGCTCAGGGCTAATCTTCCTCAAAAAAATAATTAAAAATTAAAAAATAAAATTAATGTCTGTGAACAAAGGTTTATTTTACAATGTGATAGTCAAAGGGGACTTCACAAAGGAGGACACAAGAAATGGACACTACACATAGTATGTCAGCTTTCCTGTGCAGGGAAGGATAGAGAGGCAAAAGGGGGCATGAGAGGTCTGGTACAAGGCTGAGACTCCCTATGATGCATAAGTGAATGGCAAATAGAGCACTAAGGCTGAGCATAGAATCCTTGGTGAGCAGGGGGATGAGGTCAGAGGGCTGCCCAGGGACGGGGTCTTCAAAGTCCTTGTGCCCAACGCCAACAGTGAGACTGGCCCCTCCAGCAGTGACTCCAATCTGGGTTCTCAGGGCGATGCAAGAGCTTGCTGAATCCTTGCATCCACCAAGCATAGTGTGTAGACTGGATACATAATGTGTTTCACAGAATAAGGACTAATTTCAGGGTATGTACTTCTAGATGTGATTAAAAATACACATTTATTGTAAAAGCACTGCTGATCATTGATAAGAGTAGATAACTGTCACCCTCCATTTCTAAATCAAGAGGTGGTGTAAAAATACCTACTATGAAAGATGTGAGAGTGAGTTCAGAATTAATAATGTCCTCTTACTTGAAACATTTGGATACACGTGCCCACTAGTATTTCAGGGTTATCAAAGTGAGATCAGGGTCACATTTTGATTTGGGAGGATCACTGTGGTGTCAACGAGTCGATGTGTGGCTGGAAGGTATCTCAGAGCCCAGGAGATCATTTAGGAGACTTTTGAGAAAGCCGGGAAGAACTAGGACTGGACTGTGAGGATGGTTATGGGGATGGAAAGCAGGGGAAGCTCAGAGGCGATGCTGTGGCAGTGGAGGAGGCAGAATTTTGTGGGCTCTTAGACAGCAGGAGGGAGATGAACTAGAGTAAGCTACAAAACACCCCAAATATTTGCATCATTATCCCTGGTACTATGATGTTACTCTGCCTTGGCAGAAAAGGACTTTGCAGATGTGGAAAATGATAAGGATTGTGAGATGGGGAGATTAACCTGAATTTTCTGGCATCCTCTAAATGCAATCCCATAGATTTTGCATCAAGGAGACAGAGGAAAACTTTATACACTCAGAAAAAGAGAAAGCAAGGTGGCCTCACAGAGCAGAGATTGGAGTGATATGGACACAAGATGAGCTACAATGTCAGCCATCGCAGCTGGAAGCACCTCGGAGGTTTTCAGCTCAACTTTCCACAGGGAGCATGGTCCTCCTGACACAGTGATTTTGGCAGAGTGGTACAGACTGTGGATTCCTGTCCTCCAAACTGTGAGAAAATAAGCAGCTTGAAGCCACCAAGTGCGTGGTAGTGTGTTACAGCAGCCACGGGAAACTAACTCAGAGCCTATGATGCATCCACGTTTTCTGAGTCAGATGCCTCATTGGGTGGTGGTCCCATTTGCCAGGATGTGGTGGCACATGGAAGGGGAGTAGGTTGTGGGCAGACAATGAGTTAAATTTTATATATTCCCTCAGAAATAACTGTGGAGTGCTTGAATAGAGTTGTCCAGATGGCAGCCGGATGCTTGTGTCTGGAAATCTTGGGAGAATGTGAGGGAGGAAGCATCAGCCTAAGGTGTTGGTGAGTGGCGCAGACATCAATGAGTCGTGGGAGTGTGCACAGTGAAAAAGAGTTAACTAAAGATTAAACCCCAGTGATTCACTACAATTGAGAGGTGGATGAAAACAAATTACACTGGACAGTTCATAGGTTTGAAAGCACAGTGAAGGGGGAAAACCAGTGGGTTGGTCGTGGTGGTGATGAGGACTAAATATTACTGATGCTTCTGATTGGGAACCACCTGGCTGGGCAGACAGATAGGCTACAAGTATCACTCACTAAAGACCAGTAGCAGGCATGTTTTCATTGCTTTTTACCCTAGCCATTCTTTTCACTCATGGCAACATAAATGGGAAA
>NW_025794897.1:6699-8180 GCF_021613505.1 Equus quagga
CAGCTGAACCTCATGACCTAAATTCAGAGGTAGATGGGTTGAGAGATACCTTTAAATATCTAATTTCTTGATAAAGACATAATTTCAGTGTTTTACCTTCACAAGTGGCCACAGGAGACATAAAAAGTGAGGTTTCTGCCCACTGGCCATGATAAGGAAGAGAGTCGTGGGTGAGGAGTAGAAAAGTGGACCGAGGTGCAAGGAGTGGGCCTCACCTCTGTAGAAGCCGGCAAGGACCCAGACAGCAGTCCCTGCAATCTGATGGAGGACAAGGTCTATTTCCCTCCCTCTCACTTGTCTCTTCATTCAACACTTAACACTCCCCATGAGATTCCACAGGGACTGTGTCCCTGGGTGAGGGAACTCGCCCTCAGGAAAGCTTCCAGGCAGGGAGGTAGCAGTGCTTTGGCCATTCAACATCACTGCGTGGGGCCCCAAGTGTCCTCCCCCTCAGGACACTATGAGCAACGTGGTACCCAGAGAGGTGACCTGAGAAAGAGGAAGATGGCCAGGTCATTGTGCAGCCTTGGTATAGTGCAGCAGGTATAATGTTTTCATGCACACTGTGGGCACTGGGTCACCCTATCAGATGTGAACAGAGAGGCAAGTGCCTCTACCATCTGTGCCCCCCAAGAGCAGCACCCTGACCTCCTTCCTTTCTGTTCATCTGAAGAGATGTCTCTATGTACCAAGAAGAAATAATTACCAAGGTCGTTACAATTCTGTCTCTGTCCCCAGCAGAAATCTTATTTATACATTGCTTCACTTGCATCGTGGCATCACTGGCTTCTGGAGGTGCCTGATATTTCCGAAGTCGTGGCTTGAAGGCAGAGTCAGAATCGAGAAAGAAGCTTCCTATATCAGCAGTAATGGCTAGACAGCCAGCTGCATTGGCTGGAGCAGAAGAAAAAGAAATACAATTCATGTAAGGAAAGGTGATTTTTTCCTCTGGCTCTTGATTTTAGAACTAGACATGAAACCCAGGGACTTTATATTTTCATCTTAGCATTGTGCTGATGATATTGTGAGACCCTCAAAGTCATGGTTTCCTCAAGGTCACACTGCATGCAGCAGAGCTAGGACTGGACACCAGGTTTTATGATGCCTAATTTTTTTTTCAGGGTCCCAACACTCCTTTCCAAAACTACTCTTTTTTCCTTAAATTTACTTTTCCTAGATTGAGTTTTCCTTCTAATAGAGTAACACCTTATTTGATTAAATATTGGGCAGGAGGAGATTTTTAATAATAAAATCTTAAATAAATGCCAGGTTCAGAATCTTACTGGAGATCATAGAAGGAAGAGTAAATCTGGAGAAGAGGAAGTTAAAGTATTTATACATTGGATGATGCCTTGAGACCAAATTAAAGAATAGGATTATGTCCTGGGATACAGACATAGCTACAAAGCTAAAAAAGGTAAATCTAATCACTTTGAACACATTTGGAGCTTGTACAGAAAGTTATGATTAGCCCTTTTTTT
>NW_025794898.1:0-1480 GCF_021613505.1 Equus quagga
AAGTCAGCCTGGAAGCTGCACTCTCCTTCACCGAGTGCTTAGAATCAGCTTCCTCATTTCTTGACCCCTCCCCTTCTTTCCATCCCGGCTTCTGCATCTCTAATTCAATCCAGGCCATCACCTGTACGAGTTTTCAAACTGTTCTTTCTAAATCTTTTCTTGCCCCCAACTAATCCATTCTCCAGCCCCACACAGCTAGAGCAATTTTTCTAAAAATTCCAATCTGAGCAAGTCACCCCCCTGCTTAGAATCTTCAGCGGCTCACTCCTGCCGTCAACCTAAGAGACCATCTGTTTACGTACTGCGGCTTAGGAAACCCTTCATCGTCTGATCTTCCTCATCCCCCTGCAGCCTCACTTCTTACTCCTCCTCCTTGCTTTGAAGATCCAGGTACAATGAATGTCTTTCTGTCTCCTGAATGCACCCTTCAGAGCCCACATTCCTTCCCTCTGCCTGCACACTCCATGTCTCTCCCCCAGCCACATGCCCTTATCTGGCTAACTTCTCCGCGTCCTTCTGGTATTTGCCTCGGACAGTGCTGTCCTGTCCATGCCCGTACCCCAGCACCCACCACAGTGCCCGGTGCTCAAGAAATATTTGGTAAATGCATGAATAACTTGGCACTCAAAGGTCTGACCAGAGGTGGCAGGAAAATGTCTGCTCTGGCCTTGGTTGGGTTTAAACTTGCCAACACCATCCTCACAACCCGCTTGAAGCGTGCTGGGAGGAGACTAGGGAGCTGGCCATCAGGTGGCATTTCCTATTGCCTGGGCTGTCTTCCATCCTGGAGAAGCAGCTGAGCAGAAAGCAAAACAGCCGTAGAAATCACCAGTTGTTGTTGAAATTCCCCAAAGGCCAGTTTTTCCTCCAAACCTGCTGTTTCCTCTCATAACTCCCGGGCCTCAGATGACCTTGCCGGAGGTCGAGGTTGGAGCAGCCTTCTTATCAGGCAGCTGCTGCCCCGAGCGTGCTGCTGCTCTCAGATGCACATGATGCAGAGGCCAGAGGGGCGGTGTGCGGGAAGTGGGCAGAGCAGGTGGAGGAGATCAGCCCTTCCGTTCCCACGCTCCCTCCTGGGCACCCGGCTGCCTGTCCCTGTCCCAATATGCATTTCACGACCCAACAGATTAGCCCTTCCCTGTGTCCGGACGGCCTGCCCCTTTGGTTCAGCATTTTTCACAGTCAGCTTTCTCCCTGGCGTTTGCTTGAATTAAGTCCCTCAGGTACCTGTGGATGCCTCGCCCTCAGCGTCCTCCTCACACAAGCCGACCTCGCAAGTGACAGCATCTCCAAAACTCAACGAGATGTGCTCCCCCGCCCACTCCCCTCACCTGCACCCCTCTCCAATGGGATCTTCCAAAAGAGAAGAGACATTATCATTGTGGACTCTGGAGTCAGAGAGACCTGGCTTCAAATCCGGCCTCTTCCAATTACTGAAGCGGTCACTCAAAATCTCTGAATCCCACTTTCCTCTGTTGTG
>NW_025794899.1:0-3661 GCF_021613505.1 Equus quagga
CTGAAACTGTGTGTGAATGGGTAGCATCTTAAGGACTGGAGGAATCAATCACTGGCTAAGGACCTGGGCACAGAAGTGAGGCAGATCTGGATTTGAGCCCTGTTTTCATTACCTTCTAGCACATTGGTACCCAAGTTTTCTCACTATAAGCTCTTATGAACAAAAATATGTAGAACCTTTGTCTCTGTGTAACTGGTCTGGTTGTTCTCATTGGTTACATCTATAGCTGCCTTTGTCCAGAACAGCAATCTCTGTCTCTCTCACTGAGGATATGCACAGTCTCTCAAATTTGCCTTGCTCTCCTCCCAACCATTCTCCATTATGAAGTCACCAGGCACTCACAGGTGGATTGTGTTTTTCTCCTATTGAATAAAACCCATCACACAAAAAATCAACTTCAAAGTCATGTTGTGACCTCATGAAATGAGATAAAAAAAAACAATATCACGATGAATACAGTAAAGTTGCAGGGTGAAAATTCAATATACAGAAATCAGTTGTGCTTCTCTACTCTAAAAATGATATCTAAGAATTATAGAAAGAAAACAATCCCGTTTACATTTGCATCAAAACCATAAACTACTTACAAATCTATTTAACAAATGAGGTGGAAGATCTAGACACTGAAAACTATAAGACCATGACAAAAGAAACAGAAGAAGACACAAATAAATGGAAAGATATACCATGTTCATGGATGGGAAGAAATAATATTCTAAAAATATCTATAATAACCCCCCAAATCTAAGAAGTCAGTGTAATCTCTATCAAAATATCAATGACATTATTCACAGAAATAGAAAAAACAATCCTAAAATTCATATGGAACCACAAAAAAACTGAAATAGTCAAAGTAATTTGACAAAGTAGATGAAAGCTAGAGACGTCACACTTCCTGATTTCAAAGTATATTACAACTTCAGAGTAATCAAAACAATAAGGTACTGACATAAAAACATACACATAGACTAATGCAACAAAACAGAAACCCAGAAATAAGCCCATGCATATACGTGATTTCGTGCTATCCTCTTTTGAAGATGAGACCAGTACGGAGGAAGGTACTTAACCCGTTCTTGGGGCCATTTTCATGTAAGGAAGTCTGGCAGCAGGCTGATCCTAGACTGTGGTAGCCACTTAAGGCTGAGGACCAAGATAGAATAACTGTGGTGTGGCTATTTATGCTTGTACGTTGCACTATCACAAACACCTGGGATTGGTACAGGGGAAAGCTTCTCATGTTTGATGTTTTCAACCATTTTCTTCACATGCTCAGTTCAGTCCTCAATATACTATACGATGTGTACATCATACTTTCAGGAGTAGAAAGCGAATTTCCTTTCCATTGTGGACATTCATCTCTGCACTTTAAACTAACACCCTGTGCTCATCCCCTCTGCCAAACCATATCTTTTCTCAGCACCGGAAAATAAAATGTCTCAATGGGAGGGCAAGGACTTTTTTGGATCCAGCCATATTTGTTTTGAGAAAGTAATGGACATCTTTTCTTTTTTGTTTTTAAACTTATTTTTAAAGATTGGCACCTGAGCTAACAACTGTTACCAATCTTCTTCTTTTTTTTCTGCTTCTTCTCCACAAATCCCCCCAGCACATAGTTGTACATTTTACTTGTGGGTCCTTCTAGTTGTGGCATGTGGGAGTGAAAGGAGCAGTGAGGTTATTCAAAGAAATAATATCTGAGAACTTCCCAAGCCTGGGGAAAGAACTGGGCATGCAAGTACTTGAAGCTAATATAACTCCTAATTACATCAGTGCAAAAAGACCTTCTCCAAGGTATATAATATTAAAACTGTCAAAAGTCAATGACAAAGAAAAACTATCGAGTACAGCAAGACGGAAGAACATAACCTACAAAGGAACTCCCATCTGGCTTTCAGGAATTTCTCAGCAGAAACCCTATAACCTAGCAGAGAGTTGAATGATATCTTTCAAAGTACTGAAAGAGAAGGACTATCTGCAAAGAATACCCTACCCTTCAGATATGATGGAGAAATAAAAGTTTTCCCAGACAAACAAAGCAGAGGATGTTCATTGCCACTAGACCTGCCCTGCAGGAAACATTGACGAGAGCCCTTCTATCTGAAACTAAAAAGCAGAGGTTTACAAAACCTTGAGCAAGGAGATAAATAGTATCAGAAAATTTAAGCTCTATATCAAAATAGGCTAGCAAACAATTAATTATAACATAAAAGATAAAGGGAACGAAAGCATCAAGAATAGCTATAACCAATACCATTAACTCACAAACACACAACAGAAAAAACAAGAATTTGTGACAACAAAAACATAGAAGGGGAAGAGGAAAGGCACAGAAAGTGCATAGCCTAACAGAAATAACAGGCTATCAGAAAAAAGACTATCCTGTCTGTAAGATCTTTTATGCAAACCTCATGGTAACCACAAAACAAAAAATCAGAGCAGAGTCACAAAGCACAAATAAGGAGACAATAGGGAAATCATCACAGAAAACCACCAAACTGAAATGGCATACAAAAATAGAAGGAAAACCAAACAATGGAAATACAGAACAATCAGAAAACAAAAGCTAAAATTGCAGTATTTAGTTGTCATATGTCAATCACCACCCTAAATGTAAATGGGTTTAATTCACTAATTGAAAAGCACAAAATGTCTGGATGGTTTAAAAATCAAGACTGAAAAATATGCTGCCACCAGGAAGCACATCTCAGCTCTAAAGATAAACATAGGCTCAGAGTGAAGGGATGGAAGACTATGCTCCAAGATAATGGCAAGCAAAAGAAAGCAGGTGCCACTGTCCTTGCACCAGAAAAAACAGACTTCAAGATAAAAATGATAACAAGTGACACTGATGGGCATTATGTAGTGATAAAAGAGACATTCCAAGAAGTCAACACATGTTAATATTTATGCACCTAACACAGGAGCAACAAGATATCTAAAGCAAGTGTAACAGAACTAAAGGGAGAAATTTACAGCAACACAATAATCGTAGGGGACTTCAACACTCCACTTAAGTCAGTGGATAGATCAACCAGACAGACAGTCAACAAAGAAACTGTGGACTTAATGAAACACTAGACCAGATGAACTTAATAGGTGTGTATAGAACATTTTATCCAAAGACTGCAGAATACACATTCTTCTCATTCTGCAAATGAAACATTCTCAAGGACAGATCATATGTTGGGAAACAAAATAAACCTCGATAAATTCAGAAGATTGAAATCATATCAAGCAGCTTTTCTAATCATAATGGTATGAAATGAGAAATCAATTACAAGAAAAAAGCTGGGAAAGTCACAAACATGTTGAGACTAAAAATCTGGTACTGAACAACCACTAGATACGTGAAGAAATCAAAGGAGAAATCAAAAAATACCTAGAGACTAAGGAAAATGAAAACACAACATACCAACTTTTATGGGATACAGCAAAAGCGGTACTAAGAGGGAAATTTGAAGAAATACAGGCCTACCTGAAGAAGCAAGAAAACTCTCAAATAAGTAATCTTAAACAACACCTAAAGGAACTACAAAAAGAACAAAGGCCAAAGTCAGTAGACGTAGGGAAATAATAAAAATCAGAGCAGAAAGAAATAGAGAATAAAAGAACAATCAAATAGGTGAATGAATCTCAGAGCTGGTTCTTTGAGAAGATC
>NW_025794900.1:0-1951 GCF_021613505.1 Equus quagga
GACCCAGGAGCCCTACAGCCAGCTTCTCGACAGAAATGCAGGGGCCAGAGCTGGAGGAGAGCGGCTGCCCTTTTGCCCAAACGCCACCTCCCAGGAGGTGTCTGCCACACAAAACCAACATGGAGACAGTTTGAGACCAAAACGGAAGAAAAGCAAAAGTGAGCCGGCCACCGTCAGCAGACGCTGGTCCAGGATGTGCGGGGGACTGTGCGTCAGGCAGAAGCCAAGTGCTCCTGACACAAGTGGGAGATGCAGGAAAGGGGAGGATGGGGGGCAAATCTCAACACGCTGACTGTGTGAATCATCATAAGAAGGTGATTTTCTTTTTAAAAACCCTCCGAAGGCAACAACAGCAGTGTAAAATGAATGGGGTCATGGAATGGAAGTGTCTGAGAGTTTTGTTTTTTTTTGTTGAAGATTAGCCCTGAGCATCTGCCAATCCTCCTCTTTTTGCTGAGGAAGACTGGCCCTGAGCTAACATCCGTGCCCATCTTCCTCTACTTTATATGTGGGACGCCTACCACAGCATGGCTTGCCAAGTGGTGCCATGTCTGCATCTGGGATCCGAACTGGTGAACCCCGGGCCGCCGAAGCAGAACATGCTCACTTAACTGCTGCGCCACTGGGCCAGACCCCATCTGAGTGTTTTGAGCTGGAAGGCAAAGGTATTAATTTTTCACCTGGAAAAATCCAGTAGTGGCCATTTCTAGGATGAGCAGTCAGCCAGGAGCAAGGGAATACTCCAAAGTAGGAGAGGAAAAGAGAAAGAGGAGGCAAGAAAGGACAGGACGAAAATAAACCAAGATGGACGAACAGTCATAACACGTGGAAACAGACAAACGGCACAGTTAAAAGATGAAGATCAGAAGGAAAAAGACAATCGTGTCTATTTACAAGAGACACACATAAGACGTAAGGGCGCAGAGGGTGAACATCTTCTCAAAAGACGGAAAAGGGTAGAGGGGCCATGGGGTGGCTGGACTGACGTGCACACAGGAGGTGGAGGTGTGGACAGTACTAGAGAGACAGGGACCGCGTCAGGCCGGGCGACCAGGGAAAACGACGCGCCTCAGAGCTGGCCGACGTTGGCCCCAGGAGCCCCGCACGGACACGGCAGACGCTGCAGGGAAAAGCAGAGGTCCAGCCCCCAGGGAGGCCGGGCCCAGCTCCCCGGAGCGATGATGGAGCTGACCAGACAACGAGAAACAAACAGCCTTCTGCGGACAGGGGAGATTTACAAGTTTAATCTCCGGGACAGAAATAGATGAGGCCCCAGCACAGCTGCGGGTCTCACATTCTTTTCCAACACACAGGGCGCCGTTGGGGGCTGGCCGCCTCCTGGGCCACAAAACAGGTCTCAGCAGGTCCTGCAGGAACCGTGGGGCGCATTCCCCGACCTCCAGGGGACGCGGCCAGATGACTGGGATGAACAAAAGTGGCAAAAACACACACATGTGTATGTGAAAGGAGAGTCCTAAAGTACGGCTCAGGCCTCTTAAAAAATGACAACCAGCCGACCAGGTGGCATTCGGGTCCCCAAGTCTCTCGCCTGGGCTCCCACCCTCCCCGCCCCACGCAGGCCCCCTGCAGCCTCGATCAAGGGGCACTGCCTCACGGAGAGCTACTTCTGTAGAGGGCCCCGGCCGCCTGCTCCCTGACTCGACCCCACTCCTGGGACCTCAGACTCGACCGCGGGCCTCCCAGAACACACAGTGGGGCTGAGCGGTGCCCCCATGACCAAAATCCAAGCCCTGGGATAAAGCAAAGGCATCTCTTTTCCCACAGAAGGGTGTGGGGGAGCCCAGCAGAAATCCGTCCAGCTGTGTCTCTGGGGTCACACCTCCCAACACCAGCCTTGGACGGTCAGGTCCCAGAGGGGTCAGACAGCACGTGCTGGGACATCGGATGGGTCCCTCCGACTCCAACGGGCCAGGACAGGGCACAGGTGGCA
>NW_025794900.1:2079-2804 GCF_021613505.1 Equus quagga
ACGAGGAAATAACAGATCCACACCGGGAAGGAAGAAGCGAAACTATTTCTAGCCGCAGGTAACATGATCATGTACACACAAAATCCTAAGGAATACGCTAAAACACTATTAGAACGAATAAATGAGTTCAGAGGACTGCAGGATACAAGATCAGTACACAGGAATTAATTGCATTTTTATACACTTGCAATGAACAAGCTGAAAATAAAATTCAGAGAAGCATTCCAGTTATAATAGCATCAAAAAGAATAAAATGCTTCAGAACAAATTTAACAGAAGATGTGCAAAACTTATACTTGAAAACTACAAAACATCTTCGAAAGAAACTAAGACCTAAATGAGTGGAAGACGTCCTATGTACACGGATGAGAAGACAGTAGTAAGACGGCCATACTCCCCACACCGATCTACAGAGTCAACGCGAGCCCAGCAGAACCCCAGCTGGCGTCTCTGCAGAAACTGACAAGCTGACCCTAAAATCCATAAGGAGTTGCAAGGGTCCACGGAGAGCCAAAACAAGCTTGAGAAGGGACTCACACGTCCCATTTCAAAACCGACTACAAAGCAGCAGTAATCAAGACAGGGTGGAACTGGCATAAAGACACAAGGACAGGTCAAGGGCTAGAATCAGAATCCAGTACTAAACCCTCATATTTATGGGGAACTGATTTTCAACAAGGGGGCCAGGGCCGCTGGACGGGGAAAGAATGGTCTCTTCAGCCTTG
>NW_025794900.1:2814-3674 GCF_021613505.1 Equus quagga
CCTGAAGGACCCTGCAGGGAGGCTGGACAGCGTGTCCGGGCCCACAGCAAGGTGACAGAGTGGAGGAGCAGAGGCGCCCGTCAACTGTGCCTGAGCCTGTTTGTGGAGAGTGGGCGATGGGACCCCCGGGGTACAGGACGCTCAGGACCCCTTCCAGCGGGGCGAGCCGAGCATGTCCTGGGCCTGAGAGAGCCTGCAGTGACCACCGGGAGTTGGCGCTGCTCGGCGCCCAGAAGGCCCGAGAATCCCTGGGCAGGGTGGGCGGGTGGACATGGGAGGCGGGAGCAGGGATGGCTCCACTGTGGACGGCACAGCCGTGCCCCAGGGTCCTCTGCTCCGGGCCAGGGGGGCCCACTGAGCGGGTGGCGTGGCCGTCAGGCTGAAGCACCACCTCCCTCCCTCCACCCCCAGCCTCTCCCTCTACCCCCAGCCTCTCCCAAAGATGTTTGCTGACCCCCCCAAGGCTGTGTCCCGAATCCGCCCTCCAACATCTTGGGGTGAAAGGAGCCAGGAGAACTCTCCTTCTGCTCCTCCCACAACCCCCATGAGAAAGACCCACTGGTCCACCGCCTGCAGCCCAGGGAGCACTCACGTTACGTAATGCACATCGTCACGGCTGAGAAGCAAGGTTGAGACATGTTTTCTGTGACAAGAAACAACTTCCCATGAAATGAATTCATAAAGTTTGATTCCCAAAAAGTGATTTTCATTTGATAAGCAGCAGCCCTAAAGCAATGCAGACTTTCCTGCATGGGCTCTGTGGGGAGCCGGGCCCCCAGGCACGACCATCCTGGGCGAGGCTGGAGGGATTTCCGGGTCTCCCACACAGCCCAGTGGACCATCAGGAGAAACCCTAACTG
>NW_025794901.1:0-5599 GCF_021613505.1 Equus quagga
TCTCTAAAATAAGTCTTTCGAGGATGCAATTCCAAAGTCACCATGCACGGGTCCTCTGTCTTGTCTTGGTCAGAGCCCTATGCTGGGTGGAGGTAGTTATGTGAGAAGGATGACGCTTCTGGGAGACATAATCTAGTTGCCCCTTTCATGCAATGTCTGCTTTTTATGAATTGCTTATATTTAAAATTGCATTGCCTTGTTTATCTGCACTTCATTTATTATTTATGAATCAGTTTATAGCATGTTATTCATCATACGACGATGCTAATCTGTGAATTTGCTGATCATGTTCCTTTCTTCCGGATGTTTTGGTTGTTTTCCTTTTTGGTGAAGCAGTAGGAATGATTTTGTGTTTCTTTGCGGACAGTTCTGCATGATGGCATTGTAGATACGCACTCCCATTCTGTAGCTGGTCTTCTATTGTCATGTGATGTTTTCCATTTTTCATGTAGTTAGACTTTTAATGTTTTCTCTTGTAGTTCACATTTTATAATTTTTAAACAAGTTTCTCCAACCTTTGAGTTAATGATATTTTTACTTTAAATTTTATTGTGAATGTTTACATGCTTTCCAGTTGTATACCCAGCCCTTGATGCATCCCATATTTATTCACGGAAGTCATAAAAGTCAGGGAAATAATTCAGTTTGTTTCCATCTGTGATAAGTGTGTAATCCACTATTTCCTTACTGATGGGCAAAGCCACTGCTTACCTTTCAGTATTTATCATATGTCAAGGTCTGTTAGGTGTTCTGCTCCCTCAGTCTCTGGGTTTATGATGATGCCGTCTCCACCTTCTCTCCATTCATGTTTTATTGCGATAGCTCTGGGTGCCTGGTGGGGGGAATCCCTTCCACTGTTGCAATTATTCACATTTTGCATACATTACTCTTAGCTGTGAGTTGGTAATGGTTAATTTTTTATTGCCTCCTCATGCCTTAAGATAAAATCTGTCTGGGCTTTGATTAGAATTGATTGAATTACATAGGAATTACAGAAGAATACGTGTTTTTGTCATTTTTCCAACTATGTGTTCGTCTCTACTTACCGACATGTCCAATCCTTTCAACCAGGGATATTTTATAGTTTTTTCAGAAAACGTTACAGAGGTTTCATTAGATTTCCTTTGTGGAACTATTTATTTGGAATGGGCATTGCCAATAATCTCTCTTCTAAATTATGTTTTCTTTTATTGAAATTATATGTGAAACTTAGATGTTTTGTTAGATTGGTCTTGACTCCAATAATTTTGCTGAAAGCGGCTGTTAGTTGTAAGAAGTTCTCTATCACGTTGCTTAGAGGTGCTATGTGAACAGTCATATCACTGGTCACTACCAAATAGCTTGGGGTTTTATTTGCAAGAGTGAACAGTGCTGCCATTTCTCCTGCCTCATGGCCCTGGCAGTGTGTGCAGCTCAGTGTGGAAAAGAAGCAAACCCTGTGGGTCCTTGTCTGTTCTCTGTCTTTAAAGGCATAAAGTTGGTGAATGACGGTTAAAAAAAATAAAAAATAAAAGCATAAAGTTTACCTTAAAGCAAAATTTTTGGTATAAGTACCTACAGTTTTTCAGTAGCCTGTTTTTCTTTTATGGTTAATTTCATCAATTGCTGAAACTTTGCATATATTAATTTCATCATATTTTCCTCTACAAATCTATACTGTTAGTTTTAATAATAGACTTTCTATTCTTAAGAGTTTATAGCAAGTAAATTTAATGAGGGGACCTTGTTTAGATCATTGTTCACAAAAGCAACAGTAAAACATACATTTTTTACTTATTTAGAAAATTGTGAATGGAAATGGACATTAGAAGATATTAAAGAATTTTCTGAACTTTGGTTATAATGGCCTCAAAAAATTTTACTGGTATGTCAATTAGTGCTGTATTATTTATGAGTAACGAATTTCTCGTATTCTGTTTATTAGATATAAATTATTCATGGGAAGAATAACATGATTCCAGGGTTGCAATGATAGAATCCAGCTTCCCCCACCGGCTTACCCACCCACCACACAGAGTTTAGAATGAGTAATAAAACACTACTAATTGTTGCTGACTACTGAACCTGTTTTAAGTGCACTTAAAGTTCATTTTATTTGCTCTAATTTTGGAAGTGTTTCAAATAGTTTAATAAAGAAATATTGAAAGCATTTGTTCATTACTTAGAAATTATGTTTACATTAAATTACTTTAAATCCACTGCCGGTTTCATTTTGGTTAATTCAATTAACACTTGACCCACACATCCACAGGCAAGATTGGGTTGTATGTTTTCCATCAGCACCATCCAGCTGTTCCAGAACCATTTCAGAATCTCCTCCCACTTTTCCCAATTGAACAATGACATGAGTGAAGTGTGCGCCCTGGGTAATGGTTCCTAATTCTAGGAAGAACAGTCAACACATATTTTTAAAAGTCAAAGTTTCCTGTGACATTTTTAAGGATGAAATTTTCTAAGGGAAATTATCTTAAAATGGGTCTGTTTTGTGTCAGTTGTATGAGCCTCTGTGCTCCCTTTTTCTGGGGCTCATGGAGAGCCCTCACTCCCAGGTTGTGATGGAAGAAGAGGCAGGGAGCTGGTCAGGGTCCTGTGTCCTACTGGTTAGGGGCAGAACTCAAGATCTGAAAGGGTCCAGTCATCTGCCCTCCTGCCCTGCAGCTGTGGACACCCCACAGAACCTGCACGAGCCTCACCTTGTCTGTGTCTGAACCCCAGGATCACCACAACCAAACCTTCCCTAACTCAGCCCGAGTGGGCCCCTGATGAGGGTCAGGAGGGAGGGGGCTCTTCAGACAAACGACTAGCAGGGAGCCAGCCCTGTGTCTGAGATGCCACCAGACTCTGGGCCCCATGCCACCCCCGTTCTTCCCCTGGCCCTTAAGAGGATCGTTCACTTGGACTTGGATACACCAGGCCCCTTGGGCCCCTCTATCCAAACCCCCACTGACAAATCCCCTTCGATGGTGATTTCTTGAAAAGAGGATGCAGATGTGGAGGGAAAATATTTGAATCAATAAAGGAAGACACTCCACTCACAGTCACATGAGAGCCACCCCCAAACATGACCTGGGTACTTGGAGAGTCTCCATGGAGGCTGGAGGGAGAGGGGAGGTTTGCGATGCCAGATCGAAGACTTTGATTTGCATTTCCATGGGAGAAGGGATCACAAGTGTTTTATAGTCCTCAGGGAATAAGAGAAAGTTGGCAACGATCTCCTAGAGTCAGATTCCTCTTGTCCACCCTCAGCACTGGTTAAACAGCCTAGATGGAGAGATGGCCCACAAACATGGGTCAGGAATGGGCTCTGTGTGCCTGGCGGGTGGCCAGTCATGTAATGTCCCTCTGTTTCCACAGTGTCAGAGTCCAAGATGGAGGAGGAAAGAATTGATGGGGGACTGTGCACAGATCAGGGTGATGGGAGCTGCTCTGGGTCTCTAGTCCAGGGGGCTGTGCAGTTTGGGCCCACAACTTGGGGCCAGTGGTTGCCTCTGGGAGGAGGGAAGGGTGATGCCTGTGGAGGGAGGTGATATAGTGTGAAGCAGAGACATCTAGCCATCACAGGAACACAGTGGACAGCACAGGAGGCCTGAGAAGGGAAGTTTCAGTTGGTGGGTCCAGGTCCCTGGAGCTGCCGGCAGGGGAGAAATGGAGGAATGGGTAAACTGAGGCAGTGGGGTGGTTGAGCACAGGAGAGTCTTGAGACACAGTGACTTGAGGGCTTAGGTATCCGCGAGAGAGCAGGGCAGGCAGGTGAGAGGTGATGGACGAGGGCAGGAGAATTCAGCCTAGTCTAGCTCAAGGAGGCCATGGAGGGAAACTGAGGCAAGAGATCACAGAGAGATGAGAAGGGAGCAGTGAGGGACTGGTACTGGTGAAGGAGCTGAGCACCTGGGAACCAAAAGGAAATGGAAGGAAGAGAGGAGAAATGAGGCCTCCAAGGCCAGGGATAAGGAGGAGGGGCTGGGAGGGGCAGTGCAATGGCCAACGCAGGGGGTGAACGGAGGACTAGCAGGCAGAGGGGGAGCCCTTGGGAAGGTCAGCAGATTTGGGGGGAAGGAAAAGGCGGTGATGGGGGCCAGGCAGGGGAATGCAAAGAAACCCTCATAGCTCATGGGGAGAACTGGAGGGAGTGTTTAGATGAGGCTTGTTGGGGTCCCTAAGCGGGAGCATGCTAGTATGAATGGGGAGGAAGGAAATGCAGAAAGATTTTGGGTGAACCAAGGCAAGTAGCAGTGGAGGCAGCACTGAGTAGGGAAGGTGAACCAGGGCTCAGCACCACAGATACATGAGTGAGGCAGATGGAGTCATCCTGAGGGAGGGAGCCCACAGGAGCACCGAGGCAGCATGGTCCAGGCCATGGAGAGCTGAGGCTGTGGGGGAGGGCACACAGGCAGAAGGAGGCTGAGCCCCAGTGGGGCTGGGGCACGTGGGCTGGGTGGGTTTGGGGATGGGGTCAGACGCCCATGCCCGCTCCTGGGAGGGCAGGGCCTGAGGGGGCCTGGGAGGGGCACTGAGGCTGCTGAAGAGTCATAAGAAGGGACATGTTTGTGAGTGTGAAGCAAAGTCCGCTGGTGTAAGTTGGGGAGGGGGATGTCCCTGAAAGAGAGGAAGGGAATGTGCAGGTGGGGCCAGAGCTTTAGAGGGGCCAATCCACTGAGGGGAACTGGGGCAGGAGCCGGAGGGTTTGACCTGGGCAGGCAACAGAAAGCAAGTCAGGGAAGGGGAAAATGGGAGGGCAGTGGAGGAAGGAGTGGACGCGGGGCTTCCAATGGGACCCGGTCAGACCCGAGGTGAAGGGTGGGGAGATGAGGGAGGAAGGGCAGATGGCACTTGGGCCTGGGAGGGGAGGAGGGAACCTAGGGGTGACGGTTATGAGGGTGACCATCCCTGCTGTCCTGGGGAGAACTGAGGCTATAGTTGTCTGTTCGTTTCCATATTTTCCAAGCTATCTGCAAAGACTTTTCCTTTTCGTGTGGGCTCCCTGAAGTCTCTGTTCCTTTGCTCACATTCAGCTAATGTTGTAACAGAGATTTACTTCAATGCCAATAACTGAAATACACAATAAATACTTTTTAAAAACTTAAAAACACCAAAACAAATTTTAAAAAGAGAAGATGGAGCTTTCCCAGTCTTTGCAGACTCTCATTGCCCTGGGACACTCATTGCTGATTTTCCAGGATGCTCTGAGCCATGGGACCATGCAGCAGTGAAACCTGAGGACTTCTCAGGCCTTCTCTGAGCACTCTTGTTGTCTGGACTTGCACATGCTTTCCAAATTCCCCCTGAAGACAGAGTCACTTTTGAATGTCCTCATCTCCCAAAGATTTTGAATCTAGCTTCTCAGAACATTAGATGGTTTGTTGTTTGTTTGCACCTGTACTTTCTTGCCCCAGGTGCCTGTGGGTTTGTAGTAACCTGGTAGCTTTTATGAACATTGTCCACCACTTGTTCCTCCTGCAATCTGAGAACAGGAAACAGACAGGACTCAGTCCCCCACGGAGCCCTCAGACAGATAAGAACCCACGTCCACAATAATTGCAAAGGAGGTGTGCTCTTTTGCCATTGGCCAAAATGGCAGCTCAGAGTCAGCTTCCTAGCC
>NW_025794902.1:0-676 GCF_021613505.1 Equus quagga
TGGGGTTCTGACAGCTGCACTTCAGACGGCTCCGTTCAGTGCTAAGCCACAGCTTCCTCGGTTTCAGCCCGCTCCTCTCCGGCCCACCGGCCTATAGCCCAGCCTCCCTACAGCCTTTGCGGCCTGGTTAGGCTCCTTCCGGGTCTCCCGGCAGCCTCTGCGGTTTCTGCGGAGACGCTGTCCTGAGAGGGCCGCAGGGGACGCCGTGGGAAGGCAGCGCGTCCGAAAGAGGAAGAGCACAGCAGTTTCAACCGGTCGGGCGAAGGAACCCTCAAGAAATGAAGTGTCGGGCTGTGGCCGCAGGGTTAGTGTTTCAAACCACCCCCACCATAGTTTTATTTACTTTGCTGTAGGTCTCAGCCTTTTTTTTTTTAGGTCAAAGAACAGACTGAGGGGAGAAAAAGAAGGCAAGAACAAAGATATGGATCCGTAATCCTCAAGATGATGTTTCCATTCCCACATCACTCCATATCCAAATCCTTTAAATATCTTTCACGTGCAGTTTCAATATTCAGTACACAGTTGTTTATTAGAAATATTGCGCTGTAGTAACTTACCATTTTGTGGGTTTCTTAGAGAGCTTGATCAAAACTGGGTTTAGCTGTAAAGACCCAAAGACTTTAAACACCTTACCGAAAAAAATCTCAAAACGAAAGTTGGATTTTACTGATCGTTT
>NW_025794902.1:776-19455 GCF_021613505.1 Equus quagga
TCACAAAAATTCACCAAAGTATATCTATCATTGGTTTGAATTAAACCAAGTGAGTATAGCATTTCAGAACAAATTAGTCTTCGTCATGGAGTAGCTCATCGTTTTTCAGTAACTAAACCATACAATCGAGTCAGAAGCAATGGCCCAGTGCGTTAGCCTTTCCTACTTTCAACATTTTGAAACAGGTACAAATTAACTAAATTAACTAGAAGGGGAAAATAATTTTATAGAGGATTGACTGACCTTTTAAAATATATTCTATAGGTAGAGACATAAAGGACAGGTTGACCAATCTGTTGAGAAGAGTCAAGAAGTGGGAGCTGGATAGAACCGTGTCTTCTCTCTGACTAGAGTCACTGCTTTCTTTCCAGTCACAGAGAGGCAGTGGAAGTGGTAAATTAGGCTAAGGAAAGATTAACTTATGAGATACAGCCTCAGACAAGATATTTGCTGGGTTTTCCTTCACAGCAAAAGACATTTCATTATGAACCAGTTATTAGGTGGTTATTTGTAACAGATGAAATATTGACCTAAGATCTCATCTTCATTGTGTTTGTGGCTCACATGAATAAGGCTAGCATGACTGGTAGATAATGAGTCAAATGCTGTGCTATTTTAGGGCCAGTGGGGCAATTAGGTAATCTCTTGGGTCAGGAAACAGTTCAAGAAAGGAATACAGCACAGATAAAATACTACTTAGCAAATGCATCCTTCTCAGCAAATGCATCCCAAATCTTAAACCTTAATTTATCTTTATTGCTAAAAATTATTTACTCTCTGGTGATTTACTATCTAAACACATAACACATATTATCTACATTATACATTTTTATTCATATACTTATATATGTAGGTCTCTTTATTATAAAAATTTATTTCTAATGTTTTACTGTTTATAAAGCATGTAGTTTTCCTAATATATGTGTATATATATAGTCTCTAATATATATATAAAGTCTATTTAATCCTGTTCTTCCATGGTTGTTGGTAATGTCCACTGTGACACTGACATTGAGAGTATCACACTTGAGAACAGAGTAATTTGATAATTATTGCTTATTTTTTAACTTTCATTCATTTTCAAGATCTTTTCTTAAGATTATTTCTCCTCTCTTAAGAAAAATTTTAATGCTTTCCCATATAAACACATGTAAAGTTGAGAAGATTGAGTGGAAATTAGGCTGAATTATGTTTACTATAGTAACAAGTGACTTTTTTTCACTCTTTTTTTCTCACCTAGTTTGAAATTCAAACTAAATTAGCATTCTTTCTGCTTTAATTGCATGGCAATATAAAAAATGAAAGAAGTACCTTGACATTCTTAGTTTCTTACTTAAATGGCATATATTTCCAACTGGAATTATGTATCTGTTTTCCTATCATCTTGAATTCTTCCTCTGCCTTCCCTGAAGTCTTGAGCTTGGTCTCAGATGCTAGGACCAACCCTGACTCTTGGGGGTAGGGTAGAGTGAAGGGTGGGAGTGGAATTAAAATGGTGATAGTTACATCTGTACTTAAGTGGCTCATCATTAGGTCAAATCTCACATTAACCTTTTCCCCAGTTCTAGTAACTGGCCTCCAACCTTCCCTGCACCACAATTCCGGTAACCAAATTTCTGTCTTTCTATCTTGATTATTTTCCTCATTCTAACAAGTCTTTCACTCAAGCCAATAAAAGCTTGTTCCTATACCCTAGCTTCATTATCAGTTGATAAACTGACCTACCTACAACTAAGTGCAGGCCTGATTCGATCTCTAACCTTCTTTGCTTCTAGATTTCCCACTGACCTGCTCCTCCCCTGATGTTGCTGTCCTATGCCAGTGATGCAGGCCACTTGCCTCGACTGCCAGCTGCTTGCTGACCGGTGCAACCCTCTGTGTACGTGTTCTGCCTGGCTGAACATCCTCCTATCACCCCCAGCTAAGTTTACCCTGGCCCTCCACCTGTCTTGTCACAGTCAGGAGATGTGACATAAAGAATTAAAGTTTATAAGGGTAAGAGATCCTTACTTTGACACATGAAAAACATGAGATTAGGAATAAAAGATTTTGAAAATAACCACTATAACACTATGATCTCTACATACAGACTTAGAAAGTCTCAATGGAATGAATGATAGATTGTGCTGCTAATATGGCCAGCTATAAAAGAAATTTGCATGAATTTGCCACTCATGTATTAGTCAATCTGCTGAATTGAATGCAAACAAGTGAAAAGAGACCTGTGATGATTCTTGAAATTCATATAGGTACATGGGAAAGGAGTTTTAAAAGTTTAAGGCTATTGTTACTTATGAAAAGGAGAATAGTTCTTTATTCACAGTAAACTGAATAATGAAGATCATTCAACACTGAAACAGGTTTTATATTCTAGCACAAGGGTTGGCAAACTTCTTCTGAAGAGGGCCAGATAGTGAATATTTTAGGCTCTGTTTCATCTATCCAGCTCTGGCTCTGTGGCTTGAAAGCCATAGAAAATAAGTAAATAAATAAATGGGTGTGGCTGTGTTCCAATAAAACTTTATTTATGGACACTGAAATAAAAATTTCATGTAATTTTCATGCACCACAAAATATTATTATTCTTGTGATGCGTTTTCAACCATTTTAAAATGTAAAAACTGTTCTTATCTCAAGGGCCATAAAAAAATAGGTGGCGGGCCAAATTTGGCCCACTGGTTGGGTTATAATTTGCCAACCTCTGTTCTAATTTAATGCATATCTTCCCAGGCTTCCAGTTGACTAGAAATGTGTATGTATGTTGTGGGGGGTGGTGGGTGTGGGGAAGCAAAAATGTTTTTGCATATTCGAAAACACACTCATCCTTACCTAAACATTTTACATATTTAAAAGTATGCAGAATTTTGCTTGACTGTTTAGCAGTTTAAGTCCTCCATTAGGGATGTAGGGAAAATTTTTGTAACACTCTTTGTGTGAATCAAATAACCAAAGTGGGAAGTAGCCAATAGATTATCTCTAAGCCTAAACAAAACAAGCAAAACAAAAGTTTGCAAAAGACAAAGAACTCTCAAAACATGAAGTAAGGTCCCAGAGAAGCTATTTCCACCATCTAACTCCAGTTGGATTCCCAAATGGTTAACTTCAGGTTATAAAGTCACACACCTCCAAGTAACAACTATCTAAAGGACACAAGAGGGTGGTAGAAGTGAAACACTGCTCTTTTTTATTCAATAGTCACCTTGTAAATAAATACCAGTGCATCAGATCTCCATTGCTAAAAATAGCAGTTGTGGGGCTGGAAGATTTTTATTGTAAGGACAAGTAAACATAGAGATGGAGATATAGCAAAGAACTATTTTCTATAATGCAGAAGACTTCTCTCCTATTTGTTTACAAAATATGCCCTCAATTACGACTTGTCTGATAGATTCTGGGACTTCATGAGAAACACAGACAGAAAAAATAAAATAAAATGGGACTGAAAAACAGATCTAAGTATTTGATAGTTTGATTTCTCCAGTGTCCCTCCCGCTTGTCCCTTTCCTCTCTCTCCCTTTCAGATTCAGTCCATACCCTTTCACATTCATTCCATATCCTTTTCACATTCATTTCATGTTGGTCCTCTTGCCCCTCCTCCCTCATCTCCCTAGCTCCTTCTCCCTCATCTCATTTTATAGCGCTTGGAAATTTCCTTTTCTTTCCGCTCTTCCCCTTGTGGTATCTACTAAAACCTTAGAGGAGTGATGTATATTCTGAAACTTCTGTGCGTTTCTAAGTGACGCTGAGCATGCTCAGTAGCTGGGGCAGGTTTGTCTCCCGCGGCTGCCCTGATTCGACCTTTCCAAAAATAGACATTTAACTCTTTGGACTCCTGCCTAAGGATGTAATTCGCTTTGCTTTCTCCTCATTTTCAAGGTTCAAAGGGAAGCGGCGAGGATTCCAAGGTCCCACCATCCTCACAGCCAATGAGGGGCCTGTGAGGGAGGAGCTTGGGGCGGCTGCGTGCAGCTTGAGCTTCTGAGGGAATCATCCCCAGTAGGTGCGGTGGAGTCTGAGCTCCGCTGCACCTGTCACAGCAGAACAAAATTGAAAAAAACAAAAGCAAAAGTTAAATAAAGAAGAGAAGAAATGCTGCGGACTATGGAACGCTGTAGGACTTTCTGAAACATTTGCTGGGGATTCCGGGGGATCATGATCTTTTAAAACCAATTCTTTTTGAAGCCGGTTTGGGTAATTGGGAAAATGACACATATGCTAAATGCAGCAGCTGATCGAGTGAAATGGACCAGATCGAGCGCTGCTAAAAGGGCTGCCTGCCTGGGGGCTGTGGCATATGCTCTGAAAACCCTCTATCCCATCATTAGCAAGCGTTTAAAGCAATCTGGCCACAGGAAGAGAAAAGAAGCAGCTTACCCGACTGCAGAGAACAGAGAAATACTGCATTGCACCGAGACCACTTGTAAAAATTCTTCGCCTGGAGTGAATGCAGATTTTTTCAAACAGCTACTAGAACTTCGGAAAATTCTCTTTCCAAAACTTGTGACCACTGAAACAGGGTGGCTCTGCCTCCACTCGGTGGCTCTAATCTCGAGAACATTTCTGTCTATCTATGTGGCTGGTCTGGATGGAAAAATCGTGAAAAGCATTGTGGAAAAGAAGCCTCGGACTTTCATCATCAAATTACTCAAGTGGCTTATGATTGCCATCCCTGCTACCTCTGTGAACAGTGCGATAAGGTACCTGGAGTGCAAACTGGCTTTCATCATCAAATTACTCAAGTGGCTTATGATTGCCATCCCTGCTACCTCTGTGAACAGTGCGATAAGGTACCTGGAGTGCAAACTGGCTTTGGCCTTCAGAACTCGCCTAGTAGGCCATGCCTATGAAACCTGTTTTACAAATCAGACTTCTTATAAGGTGATCAATATGGATGGGAGGCTGGCAAACCCTGACCAGTCTCTTACTGAGGATATTATGATGTTCTCCCAATCTGTGGCTCACTTGTATTCTAATCTGACCAAACCTATTTTAGATGTAATCCTGACCTCCTATCCGCTCATCCAGACTGCTACATCCAGAGGAGCTAGCCCAATTGGGCCCACCCTATTAGCAGGGCTTGTGGTATATGCCACTGCTAAAGTGTTGAAAGCCTGCTCTCCCAAATTTGGTAAATTGGCGGCTGAAGAAGCTCATAGAAAAGGCTATTTGCGATATGTGCACTCCAGAATTATAGCCAATGTTGAAGAAATTGCCTTTTACAGAGGACATAAGGTAAGATAGAAATTAAGATGATGGGTGAAATGTGAGACTGTTCAAGCTGCCACTGCAGTGCTAGATACCATCTGTTGTACTGTTGATGGACCCGCTTCTTTAGCATTTTAGACTCCTATGACATCTAAACCTGTACTAGAATGTATGCTTCCTTACCCTTTTTACTCACAAGTTGTTAAAGAATTATAGAGTGCAAACTTTTCTAAAGTTTCATGAGAATAAAATTTTCAGCACTCAGTCTACTTAGCCTCAGTTACCCAAACATGCTCAGAATTATCTCTGAAGCATTTTCTTAAAACTTAAATCCTAATTGGTTGTAGAACATTAGAAGAAAATGTGTTTGGAAACTGAGTAAACACATGTCCATTGAGATGGAAAATTTAGGATGGTATTCTCCTGTTGTTATTATTGAGGGCCCTTTGTTTTTAAGAGGAAAAAAAACCCTGTCCTTTTACATGAAAGACAAGTTTAACAATTTTGCATGTCTGGTCAGCAATGGAGGGTCCTCAGTCCTAAGAAGTGCAGGAGAGTGTGTCTCACAAATGGCATTTCCAACTCTTAGTTAATGTTCAGCCCATGTTTGACACAAATAAAAAGAGGCAGTGAAATGAAATTTTGTCTGGCTTTGAGAGAAAAGCTAAGATTAGAGAAGAAATGAGGAGGAGAAAAGGAATTTCAGAACGTTATTTCTGAATACTAAAGATTTTCGACATTAAGCAGATCCCTAAAATAGTTAGCCTAATTACATAAACTTCCAGAGCATTGAAGTAACCTCAGAATATTAAATACGACCAAATTTTTTAAGGTGATGCATCTGAAATCTTAATACAAATGACTTAGTACAAATGAAATATTCAGGTATTCTTAAGTTGAAATGGTATTTTAATTCCCAAGCAGAATTCTTTACTTTTTGAAGCATCATTAGTTATCAAGACAAATGTTTACAGTAGTAGGAATCTGAAGAAGAAAATTTAAAGCAAATTTAGGACTTCTACTCCCCCTTGAAAATTGGCCTTATATGTTGTATTAGTCATATTGACCTGTGATTCTTCTTGAATCATTGAACTCAGTGATTTAAATTATAGCATGCTGTAGGCCTCCGGCATTTAAGACAAAATCCAGCAAATTGAGTTAGTTCGAAAATGGAATCTAATTACACATATGTGTGTCATGTGTTTATTTTCAAATATTTTTGGTGTGATCAAGAAGGATAAAGTTCTAACATTGTTTACTCATGTCTTATAGAATATCGTTTAATTTTAACCTCATGCAAGTAATTTTGAAATAAAAATTATAAATCACTGACATGTACTTTATATTTACTAAGTATCATGGGTTTTTTTCAATAGTATAGGTGTGACCAAATTAAATAATAATGACTCATTCTTATATTAATCTGTATTTTTTAGTTGTTAGAATCATAGATCATACTATACTAAGTAAAACAAAATAATGTGTACCTATCTTTAAAGAAAGCCTTCAGACATACAATATTTACTTTTATAACTTATGCTGGGTTCTTGCCTCTTTTTCCCTCTATAGGTGGAAATGAAGCAACTCCAGAAAAGTTACAAAGCTTTAGCCGATCAGATGAACCTCATTTTATCCAAACGTTTGTGGTACATCATGATAGAGCAGTTCTTGATGAAGTATGTTTGGAGCAGCAGTGGACTGATTATGGTGGCTGTACCTATTATCACTGCAACTGGCTTTGCAGATGGTGGTAATGACATTTATGCTTAATCTTCAATATATGTTTAGGATTATTTCTCTTGAAGGTGTCACTGCTGGTTTTGTGTGAGTGAAACTGAATATGTAGCCATTTTTCTGTGGTCATTAATGGTCAGAAACAGAGGCAGACTTTGCAACATCCAATAATAATACCTGCAATGTGAAAGGAGATAAGTGGCTCAAAAGTCCTTTCCAGTTGTGAGATATTTCAAATTAATATCTTGAAAAGCAGTGTAAGTTCTCTCCATGTGTTTTAAACTTCAGTTCTGCACATCCCATGTGTTTAGTCTATAAATATTCTGTAACTGGATCTGCCCTGTTTTGTGATTTGAAGAGTTGGTTGACTACATTAGGCAACTAGGAATATTGTTTTAGGAAGTGCTTCACACCATGGAACAAGATCTCCTCTACTTGTAGGTAACATAGATAAACCTCCTATGTAGCATGATTTGGTGGCATTGTGGGGGTAGGGGTTGTCAAGCTGCCCCTGTCTAATTCTGGCTATCACCACCCCAGTGGTTTTTACCAACATTTTTCATCTTTGGGATAACTAAGAAAGATAAGGACAACAAGAACAATATTAAAACGTTTTGTAATACTTGAGATGGGAGTTTGGGTCTTAATGGGCAGAGACAAAGGGGAGTTAATTAAAGTAGCAGCATTTTCTGCTCTTCCTCCAAAATTTAACGTTCCCCCTTCTCTTTAAAAACCACTTGGTCAAAATTGGCCTTAGTGTTGAAGTAACTAAATAAAAGCATGGGCTTTGTAGTAAGACAGAGCTTTGCTCAACTCTTGGCTTTCCCTCTTCCTGCCTGTATCCTCTTAGTCATGTTAATTAAACTCTGAACCTCCATTTCCTCATCTGTAAAACGAGAATTGGAAAGGCTGCTTCAGAGGACTGTTGGGAGGATTTAACAGAATAATGTTTATAAAGTACAGAGCATGCTCTTGACGTTCTTGATACAGAGTGACAATTATTACCTAGGAAACAAAAGGCAACACTGAGAATAAGGTAACAGAATTCACACTATTTTACGGCTATTTTTGGTGTAGAATTAAGAATTATTTGTTTGAAGTCATCTAATAAAAACAAGTAAAAAAATTACCCTATACTTTAATATTTTGAAACAGTGCTTCAATGCTTTAACCAATTATTACAAAAAAAATTGTCAAATTTGAGTCATTCTTACCCTAAAATTGTTCATTTTAGTAAATTGGAATTTGTCAATCCCATGTGATAAGACTATAGATATACCAAATATACTCCACAACTCAACTGTCTAATACTGTGTTTAGACCACTGGGAAACTGAATTTTATCTATTTTTATGTTTTCAAAGTTTTATTTTTTAAAAAATCATTTAAAAAGTTTATATTGAATAAGGTGTTGTTAGTAATAGTATTTTTAGACATAATCCTTTCATTATAAGATAAAATAAATTGCTTTTTCAAAAAAGTATTGGAGAAAAAAATGACACAAAAATTTATGGTCTTGAGATTAGTTTTAGTAAGACACAACAAAATTATCAGATATTCATAGTGGATCTAAGTATATGGATGTTTTAAAAGTTTCATATATAACGTATAGAGACAACACCAATGACAAGATTATGGTGTAGTTCTCTTAGTGCTTGGAAGCACTGGTCTTATTACAAAACCCCAGAGTATTCAACATAGAGCAGAGAAAATGCAGCTATTAATGGTGACAAATTAACCCCACAGAGACCAGTAAGAAGTAAACAGTGTATGCAAAGAATCTAACAATCTTATTTCTATGGGTGATGTAATAAGATATTTAAAAATAAATCCTGAAAATATCATATTAAATTAAAGAAACAACATTAAAATTTCAGATTGAAATTATGATAATCACAGTGATGCAAGTAAAATAAAGTAATTCTTAAAGCTTCTTTTCAAAAGAGGATTTTATACAAAGAGAAGCAGTATAAGAATTTCATAGAGGAAAAAAATAAATTCATATGACAGCATTATTATGAGAAGCTGCTTCAATATCTTCTGTAATTTCTAATGTTACTATATATACGCTTATAATGTTTGTACGTATTTACTAAAGACATTTGACCTACAATGATTTAACACATGAAAATATTGTTAGCATTTTACTCATACAAAATTATTTTTTCTAAATAATGATATATCTTTGAGGCTTTAGGTCTTGGAATTACATATCATATATTCTAATCTAATCTTCAGTCTTAATTTACACTTATGCCCTGAGTTGTCCCTTATGTTAGAGATGAATTAAATACATGATACTGTATATTTTAAAGCAAAAATAGGTGGAAAAAGTGGGTGAATGAGAGAAGAATGGCAAAGAGAAAAGGGAGAAAAAGTAGGATAGAGGAAAAAAAGACAATACAATAAAGAAGCAGGCCACTGTTCAGATCTTGACTCAGCTATTTAGTAGTTATCCATCCTTGAGAAATTTGCATAAACTTTATATGCCTCAGTTTTCCTCTCTTAACCATAGGTATAGTAATATATATCTTACAGAATTATGAAATTGTATATAATGTATTTAATGTGCTTTGAAACAGTTCTCAGCAAGTAGTAAGAATTCAGGTGGATCATTGTTAATATTTATTCTATTCTTACCATGTGGGCTCTGGCATCAGATTGCCTGGGTTCAAATGCTTACTCTTTTGCTTACTAGGCTATGACTATGGGCAAGTCATTTAACCTTCTTGTGCTTCCATTTCCTCATTTCTGAAATGGGAGAAATTATAGCAGGGTTGTTAGGAGGATTAAAGAAGAGTACATGTGTAAAACTTAGAACAATGCCTGCTTCATCGAAAATGCTCAATAGACATTTGCTGGCACGATTATTGTTGTTAAGAGAGCAAGATATTTAAAAGTGATTAGGAAGTCAGAGGTAAAAGTGCAGATAGGAGGAAGAGCCTGCATAGTTTTTTTGGAGGAGAAAAGAAAAATAGTTTTGTAGTAGATTTGTTATACCACCCACCTACAACTTCAAGTGAAATCTTATGGTTAGGACAGGATTATGTTTATATTCAAGTTCACATTACAAAATTGCATGTGGAATCATGCCATTTTCACATCAGACGAGGAGCTTAGAGGTCATCCAGACTGGAGTCCCAGATTTGCCTAAGGGCACACAGATGGTTAGTGGAAGCACTAAGGATAGAAGACATTATGTGATTCCTAGTGTGTTACTTTTCTTACCTTCATCACGCTACCTCCATTTAGCTATATTGGAACTTAGTCTATAAGGGACTTAGTTTGAGACCAAGCAATCGTGGGAGCTAATGCTTGAAATAGAGGCATTGAAATAGTTAATTATATATAGTTTCTATTATATTTTCTTAGAGGACATTACCCCTTTCTTTGCTTTGTATTAAGAGAAAGACTGAAATTATGTCAAGAAAATAGTTACCTGGGAGCTGTATCTCAATTTTTTAATGTTATAGGCCACTTTTCTTCTCTTCATATCAAAAGCAGTTCTGGGCAAGGCCAGAGAAAGCTACTTATAGGTCCCTTCTGCCGGACCTTATCACAGACACCTGACAGGCAGTGAAGAGAGCACCTAAGCCACTAGCACTGCCAGTAGCGTCCACATGTTGGTGATCTGCTAACGTGAGGTGGCACATCAGAAGTAGCAACTGAAAGCACTCTTAGGAATGGAACTGAACTCTACCATAACCCTCATAACATGGGTGATATTTTATTCCTAAAATGTACTTCCAACAAGATGATCTCCATAGCTCCTGCTGCAGGAGTATGTCTCATATTCAAATGCCAAATTGTTGAAATATAATTTTGTATTTGGGTCAGTTTACATATGACTACTCTCTTGTTGACCAATTATTGTCACAGTAATTATCAGTACATATCAAAGACATACTTTTTAGCTGTAATTAGCTATTTGTGTCAGGAGCTATAATTTTTAAAGTATAACATACATGCCCACAACGGCACAATCATTAGTGTACCACTCAGTGAACTGTCACAAAGTCAACCCATACACGTAAGCACCACTGAGAAGAAACAGAACCTTACCTTCATCCTAGAAGCTCCCATCCCAGAAACCCCTTCGCAGTCTTATCCTCATCTTCAGCCTCCTACTCCCATCCCCACTTCCTCCTGCCCCTGCCCCCATGCCACAGCAAAGGCAGGCATTTTACCGATCATTCATTAGTATTTGCTGGGTTTTGAGCCTTATATAAATAGTATCATGCAGTACGTAAGAGATTTTTAGTTGCTTCACATCTTTGTCAATGTTTGATGTGAGTCTTTTTCCTTTTAGGCATTCTTATGAGTGTATAAGCGTGCTTCATTGTAGTCTTAATTTGCATTTCTCTGATGACTGAGGAGGTTAAGCATTTTTCATTTGTTTATTGGCTACTTGGATAGCCGTTTTTATGAAGTACCGATAAGTTTTTTCTTCATTTTTAAACTGGCTTATCTGGTTTTTGCTTGTTCATTTGTAGAGCTCTTGTGTATTCTGTAATGAGTAGTTTGTCAGATACACACACACACACACACACACACACTCTCAAATCTCTTTTCCCACTCTATTCTTGCCTTTTCAGTCTCTTAAGTGTCTAAGAGAAGTTCATAATTGTAATATAGTTCAATTTATCAATCATTTTCTTTGTTGTTAGTGCTTTTTTTTTGTCCTGTTTAAGAAATATTTGCCTAACCCAAGGTCATAGAGTTATTCTCCTATTTTTTTTTTTTTGAGGAAGATTAGCCCTGAGCTAACTACTGCCAATCCTCCTCTTTTTTTTTCTGAGGAAGACTAGCCCTGAGCTGACATCCATGCCCATCTTCCTCTACTTTATACATGGGACGCCTACGACAACATGGCGTTTGCCAAGCGGTGCCATGTCTGCACCCGGGATCTGAACCAGCGAACCCCAGGCCATCGAGAAGCAGAACGTGCCAACTTAACCACTGCACCACTGGGCCGGCCCTCTCCTATTTTATCTTCTAGAAATTTATTGGTTTTTCATTTCACATTAAGATCATCAGTTAGAATTGATGTTTATATATGGTATGAGGTAGGGTAAGATTGAGATTTGTCAAGGTGGCAAAGATAAAACATAAATGACAAGAAGTAAACTCAGATTGTAATTCCAAAGAAAAAAGTACAGAAGGGTAGCCTGCTTTTTTAATTTTTAAAAAATTAATAGACAATTTTCTTTAGAATAGTTTTAGGTTTACAGAAAAATTAAGCAGAAAGTGTTCAGTTCCCAAATTTCCCCTACTCCCATAATTTCCCTTGTTATTTACATCTTGTATTAATGTGATACCTTTGTTATAACTGATGAACCAATATTTATACATTAGTAACTGAAGTCCATAGTTTACATTAGGATTCACTCTTTGTATTTTACAGTTCTATGGGTTTTGACAAATGTATTACATAACCTTAGTTTTAAATCCTTTCTCACCTTTTCAGTGAAATAGCAACAGATGTGACCGTGTTTCAATATATCCTTTTATTAGCAGAGCTGAAAATAGCAGTAAAATGAGAAGATATAATGTTAAATATTAAATCCTTAAGTGAGGCACTTTTGACAACGTATTCAAAATATTTGGTGAGGAAGATAAAATGTGTTGATCTGGGATACAAAATAGGTGAGTGCTTTAGGTCATGAATTTATATCTCTGACACTGAGGAATCTACCCTTCTCACAGAGGTTATGCAGTTGGCTGTTGTGTGCATGGCAAAATACTACCGGCACTGCTCTCACAGTACTTTCCAAAGAACAATCCGTAGAATAAAAGTCAAATGAAATCTGTCCAGAGCTATTTGTAATTTTGTTGCTAAAAGCACGAAGAAAACCCAATAGGCATTAATCTGCTAAAGCGACGTGGAAAGTACCATGCCATGTCAAACACCAGTTCATCTGTGCTAGTGTTTTTACTTCTTAACAGAGACTGTCAGTAAAAGCTACTATTTAAACTGCTTTTAACCCAAATTCATAAAATCCCATGATTATTTTAGATCACCAGCCAGATTCTCTATGAGCCAAAACTATTCTTAGTGCTTTAACTGATTCAGCAATTCACTATTTTGGTAGCTTGCAGAGAATCTTTCGGTAATTATTTTGTGTCTATCTAAATTTTGTCACACATTTAAATGTAAGAATATCTACATTCTGTTTCCAGTCTATTTATTCAATCACATTTTTCACTCCTCACTTATACCAGCACTCAAAGCCTTTCTTTTTTCATTCCTCAGGGAAACTCACTCACTTCAAGGGGGCTAAAAGGAGTCCTCTAGAGCAGTGACAACAGTAGGGCTAGGAGGAACCACATTGGACTATTTGTCCTCTTTTTTTTTTTTAAAGATTGGCACCTGAGCTAACAACTGTTGCCAATCTTCTTTTTTTCCTTCTTCTTCTTCTCCTCCGCAAAACCCCCCAGTACATACTTGTATATTCTAGTTGTGAGTGACTCTGGCTGTGCTATGTGGGACACCACCTCAGCGTGGCCTGCTGAGCAGTGCCGTGTCCGCACCCAGGATCCCAACCAGCAAAACCCTGGGCTGCCAAAGTGGAGCTCAGGAACTTAACCACTTGGCCACCGGGTGGCCCCTAGACTATTGTAAAAGGGCCCCATGAACTCATGGTGATTCTCATACTCGGGTGAAATCAGTGCCTGACACCAACCCACGCTGTAACTTGATCAGACTGTTTATCATTCAGTTGGCATTGCTTGAAGTTTCCCTTCTCTGTCCTGTTGTTTATACTATACTTATGATCTATTGAAATTATATGTGGTCTTCAAGGCCTCACTCACAGTCTACTCCTCCATGAAGCATTTCCTGTCTCTTGCAGCAAGAAATGATCTTTGCCTCCTCTAAACACCTCCCATTAACTCTCTTCATAGGCTGCCCTGCATAGTTATTTGGGAACTTGTCTTCTCTCTCCTACCAAACTGTAGGCTCCCTAAGGAAAGAGTCTGAAAATCACATTTATCCTTGCATGTCCTATAGCACCTTGCCTAATTTCTTGCATATCTAGGTGTTCAGTAAATATCTGCTGAGTGGATTTTACCTTATATTATGCGTGGATCTCTTTCAAACCCAGCTGAGCTGTCTGTGAGCAAGTAAATATGAAATTATCTGGTAGTCATAATAGGGCACAAGTTAAATATTTGCACTGATATGGAGAAAAAAAACCTTTGCACTGAGATAAATCAGAGAACAATAAATATCAAAGTTAGACTATGACTATCTATATCACTCTAATTTCTTCATTAATTTTCAGCATTTAATTTAGAACTTTGGAGATAATCTATAGACGGGCCAGATAGAGACTCAAATTGTTGGAAAGATTAAAGTAATGACTTGGAGAGAATAATTTTGAAGAATGAGACTAAATTAAATAGATATGCGATAATAACTAGAGAAAATAATAACAGCTAATATTTAGAGAACTTATTATAGGCCATAGATTAGACTAACACTTCATTTGTATTTCACCTTAAAACAACTCTTTGAGATAGAATTGTTTGAGATAGTATTATTGTCTCCCTCATTTACAAATGAGAAAATAGGCATGGAGAGGATAAGTGGCAAGTTCTACTTACCTTACTACCTGCCAATAAGTAGTAAAGCCTGGATTCAAGCCTAGTCTGACTCCTCTTAACCGTAACTCTGCATTGACAGTAATTTAGGATGTTCATTCATCTATCCATCCCATCCATGCATCCATTCAATACACATTAAGGAGTACTATGTGCTGGAGACTCTGCTGAGTACTAGGAATAAAGAATAAAACACACATTCTTGACCCTTAAGAAACTTAAAGTCCATTGGAAAGGCCAGCCAAAGTTTCCAGGGAAACCTTGACTAAAGAGTTACCTCTTGAAGAAAGAGCTAGACAAAGAAGGAAGAGAAGTATATTGAAGTCAGAAGAAATCATGTATGCAAATAGCAGAGGATAAATAGAGTATTGCATGTTTGGGCTGCCGCTAGACTGTAGAGTGAGGGTTGGTTGAAACAGGTAGACAGAGGCTGGATTATGAGGGTCAGCTGACTTGCATTTCTATTAAAGGAACTACACTAGAAATATTTGCTTGTATTCCTATTAGTAGTATTTTATTGACCAAATCCATAGTATTTGCCTAGCTGTAATAAGGGCAGGGAGTTGAATTTGGAAAAAGTTAAAAGAATGCTAAATGAAAATAGTCATAATTCCTATAGACTTACTTTTGTTCCAAGTCTCCTTCTAAAAAAATAATGAAACAAAAGCTTTAAATTAAATTTTGTACAAATATTGTATTTTCAATAATTCATTAAATTTCTAGGAAATTGCTGGTACTAATGAAAAATTTACATGTGGTTGTTTTGGCCACAATTTCATCTGTATAAAATAAAACATTTAGTTACTTGAAAAACTCAATAGTTTTGTAATTTGCTTTTAGATCTAGAGGATGGCCCCAAACAAGCTATGGTTAGTGAACGGACAGAAGCCTTTACTACTGCTCGAAATTTATTGGCCTCTGGAGCTGATGCTATTGAAAGGATTATGTCTTCATACAAAGAGGTACTTGCATTTCTCGTTATCAATTTGATTAAAATAAGATATATGAAAATCAAGCAAAATGTAAATTACAAGATATACTTAGTATTTTGGAAACATTGTTCTCTACCAAACATTGCTAAGAGTATAATCAAGATAAAAGGCAGCCCTCCCAAGTATATTGCTGCTAATACCCTTTAATTTTTACACTTTCAATTATAGCTCCTCTTTTTCTGTCTATAGTATGACGTATTTGTTTTTAATTAAAAAAGAAAAACCACACCCCTAGGTGTGGATTCTGGAGCCAGAGTGCCTAAATTTAAATTCTGGCTCCAGTATTTACAAATTATATGAACTTACTCAAATTCCTTAACCTGTCTGTGTCTGTTTCATCATCTGTGAAATAAGGATGATGATAGCATTGACTTTGTAGGGTTGTTGTGAGTTAATACATGTAGAATGTTTAAAACAATACATATTAAGCAGTCACTAAATGTTAGCCAATAATATTACTTATATACCTTGCAAACTTTTACTCATCCTTCATGACAAGTCAAGCCTCACCAACCACCTCTAAAACCCTCTTGTGATTCCACCTTCTTCCCGCCTTCGTTGCAGAGTCTGGCTCTACCTTCTGTGTGTTCACAGTACACCTGGTGCTTTACCACATTGTAATTGACTATCCCCTGCACCAGGCCCTGAGTGGAAAGCAGGAACTGTCTTACTCAGCTTTACATTCTTAATATCCGTTTTAATGCTTGGAATGTTGTACGTGGTCGATAAATACTTGCTGAAAGAATGGTAATAAGACCTGCAGATATCACAGTGTTAAGACTGGAAATCATTTTATTCAGTTCAGATGTAACATAATATTCCCATGGACAGACATTCTCACTATTAATTACTCTTGTGGCTTTTGTATCAATATAAATTGCCAGAGCATCTTTATAAATTTAGCTGCCTATTAAATCAGCCTCGAATAAGCCATATAAAAGAGTTACAAAGTTTGTGATTTACCCACAAAACTTTTCAGTCTCATTCAACAACTGATTTCTTGAATTGGGTTAAAAAAATAAAAGTAAAACCAGTTGTTTAGGGCCACGTACCAAACCAACTCAATTTTAAAAAATTTTTCAAATAGTAATTTTGATAATCTGAAGACACAGTTTTGAGGATAGGTTTTTTGATTAATAAATTACTTATTAAAATTAAATGACAAATCAAAATTTTAGCCATCTCACATTAAAATACTTTGGTATCTAAGTCACAGAAAGAATATCAATTAGTTTTTCTACATTGTCTCCGACACAAAAACTGATTGCATTTTGCTTTATTTTGGCTGACTGTGCTTTGAATCACAGAATGTTCACTTCTAAAGAATCTTATTGCTGCTATGACAGCACATGAAAGCATCATGCATTCTCTGCTAGCTCCAGAGGGAGCAAGGGTCCTTTTTAGAGTTAGAGTTCAAGGGCAAACCCCCTGTCTTATATCCCAAAGTAATTTGTCCACAGTCACATTCTCAGGTTTTTTCAGACACTCTTGGCCCACTCCACCCTGCATCCTGGTCTACTAACTCCTTGCCTCCTGCTTTTATTTAATTGACCTCTACATTTGGTTTTGGACTTTTTATTTTTTTATGCAAATATATTTAGCCAGGTTTCTTTTGAGTCCGTATTTTGTTAATCCTTAGCTCTGTTTTCCTCTGCTTGAGAACTCAGGAGATTTTTGTGGATAACATTTGAGAAATTACCCTTTAAATAGCTATAACATTAACATATAGAAATGGGATACTAATCCAGCTACAGACCTCTCACACAGTAGAAACACGGTAGAAAGCTTTTGACAGTAATATGCACTCTTTTACTGCTTGTTTTGCACACACAAAAATCTTACACAAATGTCAGCATTGTTGTATTATTCCACATTTTATTGTTTAAGAGACATTTACTAGTGACCTGCCTCGCTTATTGGTTCCAGTTTCCTAGTAAACATTTCTGTAAGGGAATGGTTTTTGTGCTTTCCTTATCACTGAGAAAGATGGTCTTGACAGGAGATGAGTCACCTTTCACAGTACCCTGACAACAAGGTGTTCTTTTAATAGAAAAACAGCAGGAGATTCAGCCTAAATTGGATCACTGGCAGGATAGGAGCAAGGTACCACTCTATTGAGCCTCATGGACTAAAGCAGAGATTTATCTCATCTTATCTTTAATCTCACCTAGAAAAAAGTCATATTTAATGTTTTTCTTTGGGCATATAAATCATGTTTGGCTTGAAAAGAAGCTGAATTGTGGAATTTGGACTGAAAAGGAGTTGAAGCTTTTCACTGAGCTCACTCCCAATTTTGGTATCCTCTAGCAGGGATTTTTCTCTGCCAAGCTTAGGAATTTTGACAATCAATTTGACTCAGAAACATTCATTTCTAATAAGAAAAATATGTATTTTTCTTCTATTTAAAACCTATTTTAAATTGAAAAAAGATATCAAAATAAAGGATCATAATTTCATTGAATGAACTTAAGCTTTTCACAAAATTTCTAATTTTCTGGAAATGAAATCTGTCATTTAAACGAGTCAAATCAGAAATTTGACTAAAGATTTATTTATTTATGAAGATTTTACTTTTTCCTTTTTCTGCCCAAAGCCCCCCGTACATAGTTGTGTATTTTCAGTTGTGGGTCCTTCTAGTTGTGCTATGTGGAACGCTGCCTCAGCATGGCTTCATGAGCAGTGCCGTGTCTGTGCCCAGGATTCCAACTGGTGAACCCTAGGCCGCTGAAGCAGAGCGCACAAACTTAACCACTCGGCCCCGGGGCTGGCCCCAAAAGATTTGTTTTTTTTAAGATCGGTACCTGAGCCAACATCTGCTGCCAATCTTTTTTTCCCTTCTCTCCAAAGCCCCCCAGTACATAGTGTATATTCTAGTTGTAGGTCCTTCTGGTTCTGCTATGTGCGATGCTACCTCAGCACGGCTTGATGAGCGGCGCTAGGTCTGCACCCAGGATCCAAACCAGCAAAACCCTGGGTCGCTGAAGTGGAGCGTGAAAACTTAACCACTTGGCCGTGGGGCCAGCCCCTTGACCAAAGATTTTTAAGTCTCACTAATATTCTGAAATCTTTACATTTCGTTTTTAACCGTGACTTGAATGAATAATTTTTTATGTGTTTTATAATCCCAATCAAACTTACATTGACACG
>NW_025794903.1:0-1531 GCF_021613505.1 Equus quagga
TCAACACACAGCGTCTCTACGAATTCTGGGGCTAGCTGTTTCTCATCGGTTTTATCTTCTCTCCTTTGCTCTCAGACACAAAGAATGGTGTTCAAGGGAGGGCCTTGTGGGGTCAAACACAACATCCGCACGTGCTCTCTGTCCTGGACCTTTCTCCACAGTGGGTCTGTGCTTTTACATTTAGTCTCCTCCTGAAGATAAACATGCCAGTAGACAAGGCAAGATTCCAGATTAAATGCGTAGTCAGGAAATATGAGTGAGGCCAGGAAAATCAATAATCTATATTTTTTATTATTAAATGGGGGCACATTGTGATATGGATCCATTACACTCTAGGAAAAAGGTAATCATGTACAACCAGTTTAAGAGCTATTTGTAAGCGATGAAGGAAAAAAATCTCAAAATTATTCATAAACTCACTTTTGTACTTATAGATCTAGTCAGTTATTCTCAGAGACTAAACCACAATTCCTGAAGAGTCATATTTGTAATTACTGTTTCTATGGAAGATAAGATAAAATGACCTCCAGGACCAGTCATTTCTCACACACAAGCAGCAGCAATTGCAGGAGGAAGTACACTTGTGCCATGGCCATGTTGTCGTCACTTCCTGACCATGAGGAAAGGACCTTGACCCCCAGCCCCTGAATCTCTGACTCACTGAGGGCCTATGGGGATCCCCTGATTCATCTTAGGCCCCGAGGCATCAGGGGTGCAGCTGGGAGCCTGGCTTCTGGCCAGAGTCCTGGGTGGGATCTTTCAGCCTGAGCACAGGCAGCTCCATGGCTGCTCCTGGAGGCCTCTCTGGGGGAAGCAGCCCCTACCTGACTTGGTGCAGAGCTGGCTAAGACAATATTCTGGATGGAGTTTTCACTCAAGGATGCAGCCTCTCCCCCTGAGACCAGCCATGCTTGTGTGCATGTCTGCAGCCTCAGCCTGGGTGCCTCCACAAAGACCTCCTATCAGGGACCTTGCCTCAGACACACTTCTCCATTCTGACTCTGTCGGTTTCCAGCACAAGCCCTTTCCCCTTCCCACACTGGCTCTCCTGGATCTCTGCATTCATTAAGGTCCGGGTTGTTTTGCTCTGTGTTCCTCAGCAGGGAGGCCACTTCATCCTGGCCTTGTTGCATGGCAACCGGCCTTCACTTGATGCCATTCTTGGGGTAAATGTATTTTTACCGGCAGACTCCGTCTTTAGCAATCATGACAAATGAATTGAAAATGGTGCAAAATGCACAAACCAATGTGATCAGGAAAGAAGGGAAGCTTGAGGAAATTCAAGGGGAGAAATATCACATTATACTGAGACCAGAAACCACGTGGGCTTTTCCACCCATGGGAAGAGGAGGTAGAGATGGGCCAAGACTGGGAATCTTGGATCCTGTCAGAACGGACGCCAGTCAATCAGAGGAGGCAGGATCACGTATTGGAGGATGTGGGTCTCTCCGCGGATTGGGGCCCAGGTGGGAAAGAAGTGGGATAAGGAGGACGATCCCTCCACACATGAGCTGCTGTTTCTCTTCTGACA
>NW_025794904.1:0-3700 GCF_021613505.1 Equus quagga
GGAGATCCCTCGGGGCAGCCCAGCCCCACTGTAGCCTCACAGGGTCCCACAGGACAGCCCGCCCCATCCAACACCCCTTGGACCCCTCACCCAGGACATCAGAGCAGAGAAGAGATGCCCACTCTGGCCCCCAGCCCAGCCCAAGGCCCCTGCTTGCCCACCTCAGGCTCCCACAGGCAGCCAGGCTGTCGCCGGCCAGCTCATGGCCCCTGAGGCCGCTGTCCACTCTGGGGCAGCAGTCCTGAGCTCAGCCAGCACAGCAGACCTGTCCCACAGTGTCACTGTCGCCCATTCCTGCATTCTCAGACTCATACCTGGCATCCAGCCTGCCCAAGCTCCTTCCATTCACACCCTCCTCCTGGGGTCCACAGACGAGGAGCACAGAGGCACATGGTGCACCCAGGAGCCTGAGATGGCCTCTCCCCTCCTGGCCCACCCCAGGAGCTGCAGACTGTGGCCCCTGCTGAATCTCCAAGGCCAGCCTCCAATGGGCCCCCAGCAATGGGGACGCCTCCAGGTCCCAGGGCAACTCTCGGGCACCTCCACAGCCCTGGTGGCCCCTGGCGTGTCCTACTGGCCACCTGGACCCTCCCTGTCCTGCCAGCCCCGCCTGTGGGCACCAGGCCTAGGTCATGTCAGGGGCCTCAGGCAGTGGTCTACGTGATTCCACAACTAGCGATGCCGCCCAGAGCAGCAACAAGGGCCCACCTGCACCCCGCAGCATCGCCACACCTTCAGGCAGCTCCCTGACCCCAGGCCTGGTATCCCTCCCTAGAGCTGGAGGTCTGTGCTCGGGACGTGACCTTAGGGCCACTGGCTTTAAGTGACCAGACTGAAATCACAGGCTATGGGCACAGTAGTGTCTAGCACAGCCAGAGGGGTAACCAGGAGGGCACGAGCCTGGGCACCCACAGGCAAAGATTGAGGGGCTAGAAGCTCAAAGCCCGCACCTCACATGGGAGGGAGCCCAGGCCCTGCGGCTGCCCTGCACCCCCAGGGACAGTGGGCACAGAAGCCCCCGGGCTGAGCTCCTGGTCCACCCATCAGCCCTCCCCAGAGGGGCTCCATCAGCACCCTCTCCACAGTGGGAAAACAGGCACGGAGCAGCCCACACAGCCAGCGAGGGAGGAGGCTGGGAGCCCAGGCGGACAGCCCAGAGCCCTGAGCTGACCCTGGTCCCCACCTGCCCAGGTGCAGCGGCCACTCAGGGAGACGCCTGACTCCTGTCCACGAAGCTGCATGTGAGCCTCATCCGCCAGGACAGGACCTCAGGGAACCCAGGGGCCCCTCGATTAAGGCCCATCTCCCAGCCATGCCTGCAGCTCAGCTGCCCAGGGCGATGCCGGCCTCGCCAAGGCATCCTAGAGGGACCGTGGCTCCAGTCGGACAGCGTGGGCAGCTGTGGGTTTTGTCCTCCCCTGGGCCCTAGAGACGGGACATACTGTCTGGGTCTCTGACACTGTGGGTCCTGGGTACAGCTCCCACAGCTCCTGTGCTCAAAACCCGCTGCCCCGCTCCCTCCTGCCATCCTGCAACTGTCGTAGGAGGCTGGACCTCACGGAAGGCTGCTGTGCAGAGCACCAGGCAGACCCAGGGATGCTGCAGGCAGGGGGAGCCCCCCCACCTCCACGCTAATGTCCACGGCTGGCATTCCCGGCAGGAAAGTATAGTCGGTGGGTCTGCACCTCCTGCCCAGAGCTGGCCCTCTCCTCCCTCCCGCCCCAGGAGGGCAGCCCACAGCCTGTCCAGAGGCCGAGAGGACAGGCCTGGGCCATGGATGTGGAGGACGGTCAGCTGGCTCATCCTCTCCAGACAGCCCCCCATCCTGAGCCCCTGTCCCCTGGGCTCAGTCAGGCTGCTCCTCCTCTTTCCCTGCGCGCGGATATGGATACGCCAGGACTCCCTCCGCGGGGTGGGGGCTGGGTCGAGGTGAGATACTCCAGTGCTGGTTACCACCGTGGCTGGCAGCCCCCCAAATACCAACCAGAACCTCAGGGGGAGCCCGAGAAGGGATGGTGGTGGCTACGGCCCCAAACGTCTTCTGTTGCTGAGCTGACCCCCAAGAGCTCCGTGAACCCGGCCCACCTCCCGCCAACCCCACCGTGCTGGCCTGTCTCCCCAGTCCCAGCCCCCCTGGCCCAGGACCCGGCCCGCACGGCAGGGCAGGTGGAGACGGTACTGCTGGGGAGGCTCCACTGAGGGGACTCCCACAGAGAAATAGGGGAGACACCACATGCAACCCTCTCAGGGCGGAACAACACCCACAGTGGCTCAGATCCAACCCAGAGGCCTCTCCTTGAGCCCCCTGCTCCTCTGACCCCGAGGTGCCCCCTCCCACAGCCCTCTCACTGACCGACTGACCACCACACAGCCTAGCAGGACGCCAGGCCACCGGACCCGGCTGAGACTGTGACTCAGAGATGGGGCGGCCGGGCTCCACACCCAGCAGGAGGGACCCTCTCTAGCTGCAAGGCAGGTGGGAACCACTGGCTTTGCCCCAGAGCCCACCCACCCACGCGGCTCGTCCCCACACTGGACCTGGCTGAAGGCCACCGCAGGAGCCACACACACTGGGGGCCCCCGGAGCTCAGCGGAAGAGTCCAGCGTGGAGGGACCCCCACCCCTCCATCAGAGCCAGACAAGATCCAAGGGGCGCTGAGCCCCACCACGTCATGGGGTTTCTGATCTGGTTTGTGTCACTGTGCTACGGTAGCGGTTGGCCCACAGTGACACTGTTTAGGACAGAAACCCTGCAAGGTCAGCCCACCAGCAGGGGAGCCTGTAGTCCAGATCTGAGTTGTGAATCCCACCCCCGCCAGCAGACGACCCCACGTCCTCGCCCTGCATTCTCTGGTGGACATTGACAGCCTGATGGGGCTCCTGGGCCTACACATCCCCCGAGATGCAGCCAGGTGGGGCCCCCACAACTCCCCGGCTCCTTGATAGTCTGTGTGCAGCCTGAGATGGCATGGGTGTCACTCAGGCTGGAACTCAGTGCCTCAGGCCACTCGTCCAACCTGCCACAAAGACCACACTTGCTGGTCCAGTACCCCCAGCAGGAGCCCCCCACCCAGCAGTCCCCCCCCTCCCCACAAAGGCCCTGAGGCCAGGACGCGACTATGAAATTTTGAGCAGCCCCATATCATGGTACGTATAGTTGGAACGTGAGAGAAGCCACGGCTAAAACTGTCCTTGTGGGCTCCAGGGGCCCAGCCCAGGCCAGAGGTCACAGAAAGTCCAGGCCAGAGGTCAGCGAGCAGAGCCCAGCTCCAGGCCAGGCGCTGTCCTCAGGTTATCCCAGACTGCCCTCAGTGTCCCCATTCTGTGGTGAGGACAGGGACTGGGCTAGTCCGTGGGGGCTGGGCCCCATCCTCACCCTCCTCTGTGGTCAAGGGGCCCCTGACCGGAGCTGGCCCACAAGCTGGTTGTCCCTCTCCTGCCACCACGGCCCTGGGACAAGGGACCAGCAGGCCTGACCCCTCATGTATGTCATCTAGAGAACAGACACCCCACTCGGGGTCCCCAACATCCAGGAGCCCCAGAGCCTGGCTGGCCCCATGCATCACTGGGACCACAAGGCCCCCATCCTCTGCCCCTCGCCTGGGGCTAGCAGGGGTGCGAGCCCTTGGGGAGCAGACTCGAGGGCACCACGGTGGGGCTAGAGCTCAGAAAGCCCGGCCGGGTGGCCAGCACGCAAGGT
>NW_025794905.1:0-8876 GCF_021613505.1 Equus quagga
CTCACAGTCAGGAACGATGGGACTTCCGTTAGATCTTGGGTTCAGACTTTCTGGAACGCAGGATGGCAGTGTGTATGAAGGAGGCTTAAAAATATTCATGTTCTTCGATCCAGTATTTCCACTCCTGAGACTATTGCTTAACGAGATCATCAGAGGCAGGGACAAAGGATGCTGCGCACAGAGACGTTCACTGCAGTGTTACTTGTACTCAGAAACTGCGGCATGTTCACAGACAGTAAAGGGTGAAGTCAAGTATGGCACGGTATACATCGACTGTTACGTGACGATGTAAAATGTCTTTTTAAAAGAACTTGCAGGGAATGGCGGGGAGTACAGTCATAAACAAGACAGACACCCTGCCTGCCCCTGGGAGCTGACATTCTCCTGGGGAAGACAGACAATGAGCGAGTGGACAGATGAGATGGTCTCAGATGGTGACAAGGACGCAGAGGGAAGAGTGGGATAATGTGGTAGAGGATCAAGGGGAGTTGGGGAGGGCTATTCAGGTGGGGGATATGGGGAGAGCCTGTCCTAGGAGCTGGCATTCAAAGTGAGATCCAACGGATGAGGGAGCCAGTGAAACGAGCAGCCAGGAGAAGACCTTCCAGGCAGGAGGAAGAGGAATGACAAGATGCTGGAGCTGGGGAGCTTGGCGGTGTGAGGGATGCGATGGAGGATGTGAGACTGGAGCAGGAGAAGCCGGGAGAAGCTGGAAGCTGAGGAAGCTGGAGAAGCGAGCAGGGCCAGACCCCTCAGGCCTCGTAGGCTGTGGGTGGACTTTGGGTTTGTTCTGAGGGCTGGAGATGGGGTACATGCCACCATGAAACAAACACGGTAAAGCTCTAGTAGCTGACCCTGAGGAAATGGAGCTCTGCAGATTGCCTGACAGCAAATTCTACGCAGACATCTTAAAGAAGCTCAGTGAGGCATGAGAGAATACAGACAGACAACTAAACACACACCTTCTGAGCTAAAGAGTACAACGACTGCACTAAAAAATTCAGTGGAGGGCTTCAGCATCAGACTTGAACAAGCAGAAGAAAGAATCAAGGAACTCAGGGACAGGTTATTTGAAGTTATCTAGTCAGAGGAGCAAAAAGAAAAAGGAAGGGAAAGAATGAAGAAAGACCGTAAGACTTGCGGGACATCATAAAGGAAACCAATATAAGAGAATGGGTGTTTCAGAAGGAGAAGAGAAAGTGAAAGGAGCAGAAAGTGTACTTCAAGACATAATAGCTGAAAACTTTACAAATCTGGGGAGAGAAATGGACATTCAGGTTCATGAAGCCCAAAAGACCCCAAATAAGTTAAACACAAACAGGGTCCACACCGAGACACATTCCTTAAATTGTCCAAAGTCAAAGACAAACAAAGCCTTTTGAAAACAGCAAGAGAAGAGTGACTCATCACATCCAAGGGACCCCAGGAGATGATCAGCATAGTTTTCGAGAGAAACCTTGAAAGTCAGGAGAGAGTAAGATGATATGTTTAAGGTGCTAAAGGAAAAAATACCCACCAACCGAGGATGCGGTCCTTGGCAACACTGTCCTTTACAAACGAAGGAGAGAGAAAGGCTTTCCCAGAAAAGCAAAAACTGAGGGGCTTTGTTACCCCTAGACCTGCCTAAGAGAAGTACTTCCAGTTGAAAGGAAAGAAGACTACACACAACACAAAAGCTTATGAAAGTATAAATCTTATTGGTAAAGGTAATATATAGACAAGTACGAAACAAAGTAATACTGTAATGGTGGCGCATGAAATGCTTTTAACCCTGGTCTAAAAGTTAAAAGACAAAAATATTAAGAATAACTATAACTACAAAGATCTGTTAATGGAAACACCATAGAAAAGATGTGAATTGTGACATCAATAACATGCAATGTGTGCCCACGACCAGGTGTCTTCACAAGGGAATTCTACCAAACATTTATAGAGGAACTGACACCAGTCCTTCTTAAACTCTTCAAAAACGTTGAAGAAGGAAGACTGTGAGCTCATTTGTGAGGCCAGCCTTGCCCTGACACCAAGGCCACACAAAAAGTTAAAAGTAGAGCTACCAAAGGATAGAGCAATCCCACTGTGGGTACGCACCCAATGGAATTGAAATCAGGATCTCAAAGAGACGTCTACACTCCCATGTTCACGGCAGCGTTATCACGAGAGCCAAGGCATGGAAGCAAGCTGAATGTGTATCAAGTGATGAGTGGATGAAGAGAATGTGGCTTACACACACAATGGAACGTTATTCGGCCTTGAAAAAGAGGGGAAGCCTGACATTCGTCACAACTTGGGTGAATCTGGGGGACGTTATGCTCGATGGAACAAGTCAGACGTGGAAGGGCAGATACCAGAAAACCACTTCCACGAGGGATAAAATAGTCAAACGCACAAAGAAGAGAGCAGACGGTGGGTGCCGGAGGCTGAGGAAAGGGCAAGCGGAGAGGTCTCAGTCGAAGGGCACGGCCTCCGCGTCTCAAGGTGAGTGCATTCCAGACCCCTACTGTGCAGCACTGTGCCTCTGGGTCATAGTGCTGGGCTGTGTACTTACGACTCTGCTCAGAGGGCCCGTCTCATGTTAGGTATTCTTATCACACACACACTCACAAAACAATGACTAACAAGTGGAGGGAACTTTTGGAGGTGATGGATGTGTCTATGGCACAGATGGTGGTGCTGGTTTCACCGATGTATGCTGGTTTCCAAAGTCATCACATTGTATGTGTTAAATATATACAGCTTCTGTTTGTCAATTACACCTCAAGAATGTGGTTTAAAAAACAGTAAGAGTGGGTGGAGAGGAAACTGCCATGGTCTAGAAGCTGCTGCAGGCCTCGTGGACGAGGCGATTGGGCCACTTTGACAATCCGTGTCAAGTGAGCAAAGCTCGCACCGAGTGCTAGAAACCGTCATTTTGACTGTATAAAAAAAATGGACAGAACCCAAAGTCCGGGAGGAAGCATGCAAAAATATCACAGTGATGACCTCCGGGCGGTGGGATTATGTGCAATTTTTACTTGTTTTTCTTAAGCGTTCCTGTATTTTTTTCACACAAGACAAACAATAGAGGTGATTTCAAAATCTGAACGTGGGCCAGTCTCACTGATTAGTTGCAGACGACGGAACACTCTTTCTGGTTTGAGCTGAGGAGAATCTGTCCATGGGTGCTAGGACTGAGAAGCCAGGACCAGCAGGGGACCAAGCTCGGATGCCCCATGGCCAGGGACAACACTAACAATGACCTGGACAATCACTCTCCCCGCCCCAGACTGTTGCCATGGAAAGCCCTCCGCCTGTGATGCTCAGGCCCAGACCCTGGAGCGTGCTGCTGTGGGACAACCAGACCCCCTGTTCCCTGCCAGCCAGGAGCCCCATCCTCCACCACCTTGGGCGGCTCACTTCCACCTTTTAAATCTCGGGCAGGCATCTGTCCAGAGGAGCTGAGGCCACTGGCAGATCCCTGGCTGCAAGGGAGTCACGGAGATGTCGATGGCAGTTTTTCCAGAGACTCCCATGCGGCCAAGCACAGAAGGAGGGGCTGGCACACTGGTGGAATGAGTCAGCCTGCAGGGTCCACCAGAGGTGTGAAATAAGAGTGACAGAAATGATCACTTGCACCCTTGACCTTCCCGAGGCCATGGGAAGGCTCAGTTATCCACTGTGTTACAAGGAGGAGAGCGAGTGGCTCTCTCTTGGTCCCGGGAGCACTGGCTCTCAGAGCGCCTCACCCTAGCTTCCACAGTGCATACTGTCCTGGCTTCCAGCTGCCAGCTCTGTCTGGCTGGGACTTTCCTTACCGCTGGAGACTCTTTGGCCCCCTGGGTGACAGGCTCAAGTGTGGAAACCTGCTGTCCCCAGGAGCACCTTCAGCCGGTACCCCAGCTGCCTCACCCCTTGAGTGGGAGAGCCCTGAGCGGCCTGCTCTGCCCCGGCTGCCAGGGCTCCCTGGTGGGCCGAGCTCCTGTTGCCCACAGTGGTGGGTGTCCAGAGTGGGGCCCCACAGTGCTGGGCAGCCCATAGGAGCCATTATTAGCCCCCGCCTCTTCCCTCTCTCACTTCCCAACCCCCCTGCCTCCACCACCCAGATAAACTCCTGCTCCAGAGTCCTCCTCTCCAGGTCTGTGTCTGGCGCCGCACAAGCTGAGGCCTCCGTGGCCTAAGCATGCGCACGTGGAAAGCCTCGTCCCGGCTCTGGAAGTCCTGCTGGGGACAGACCCTGGGCCGTGAGTCAACAGGTGTGAGGCTGCTTCTGTGACCTCACACCTGCTCACTCCAGTTTGGAAGGTTGTCCCGTTCCTGGTTCTCATCCTTGTGGGCAGGAACCCAGAGGGCTCCAGGACGCTCTCAGCTGCCCGATGCGCCCCCCATGCTGAGGCCAGGACCACGTGTGCACACAGGCGTCATCCACCCCAGGGTTCCACCCGGCCGTCTCTGCCTCTTCTCCCCATGTCATTCAGTGCTCCATCGGCCCTGCGACTGGTGATGAACCTCCATGGGATTCAAGGGCATCCTCTGAATGTGCCACCCTTGGCGTAAATGGGACTCTGCCGTGGGTCGCTGTTAGTTTGTGAGGTTGGGGCCAGCTTTGTCCTGGGTTCACAGAACCAACAGTTCCCTGGAGCCTGCTCTGCTCAGGGCATGAGGATGCTGGCTCTGGCGCGTGGTGACACGTCCTCTACTACAGATGTCAGCTGCCCTCCTTCACTGCAGGTCTGCCCCTGAGCAGTGGCCTGCGGCCTAGCAGCAGGGAGCTCACATTCTCATGTGACACCTTCAGACAGGGTGAGAGAGGCAGCTTGATTGATCAGCTGTTCTGTGCCAGGGGTGTGTCTTGTTTCCTTACAGCGTCCTGTGGGCTAACTGTTACTATCATCCCCAGTGCACAGATGTGGAAACCAAGGCTCCTCCAGGTGGGGTGACTCTGAGGCCCCTTGGGGCCGGGGCTGGGGCTGGGACCGGGGAGGCCAGGCTCAGGGCCCGTGCTTGTTCCCTGGTGTGTTCCCGCCTCTCAGACACGGGACGTCAGAGCAATGGGGCTCCTGGTTTGCTGCATTGCTGCACCTCGGCCATTTGTCAAGCAACCTCTGTGCTGTCGTGGCACTGGGGACCCTACTGTGAACCTACAAATCCCCTGTCCTTGCGGGGGCTTCCCTCTAACGAGGAAGGCAGAGACGGTAAGCAGCCATAAGCAAGACGGCTCCAGGGGCCCTGAATGAGGGCTGCCATGCAGGGGACGGTAGACAGGCTCTGAGGAGGGGTCTGTCTCCTGCTGGGGGATGAACGACAGCAGCCGATGTTTATCGCCTGGGCTGTGTGGGCCAGGAGCTCAGGGGCAGCGGGGCTGGGCGGCTCTGACTCAGGGCTGTGGGGGGGTCGGTCAGGATGTCGGCAGGGGCCACGTTGTCCCAGGCGGGGAGTCTCCCTCTCAGCTCCCGTATGCGGCTGGGGGCAGGAGGCGTCGGGTCCTCCCCACGTGGGCCTCTCCACAGGGCCGCTCACAGGCCGGGAGCTGGCTTCCCCGGGGAGAGATGGAGATGGAGATCGAGGTGCACACACGCACGCACACGCGTGCACACACACGCCCCGCCTGCTTTCCTCCCCCCGCGGCTGGGATGGAATGGAAAACAAAACGACGACAAGCACCCTCTCCCGCTGTTCCCGGCTCGCCCTTCCTCCCTGTCCGGGGCTTGCTTTCCTTCAGGCTCCCTGAGAGCGGCCTTGGAGAGCCGTCCAGGTGACAGAGAGCTGTCTGCACCTTGTCCCTGGCCCCTGGGCTATGGAGACAGCACGAGTTTCTGCCTGCCATTCAGGTCTTCTGTCATCTGCCAGCACAGGGGGTGGTGTGCTGGGCACCGATGCCCACCTGGAATTGCTGGACGGGAGTCCAGTGTCCTTCTAGAACAAGGGGCTTCCATTCAGGCCGCTGGGACACACATTGCTGGGAACTCCCTGCTTTGGGTCTCATTTGCTGCCGGAGAGAGTGCGGGGGCTTGGGTGCTGCCGGGGGTGGCCGGCGGTTCCCCTGCGACAACCGGCCTAGACGTGCAAGGAGCAAAGCGGGGGCTCTCTCCCCCTTCTTAAAATAATAATCCATCACTGTGGTGGACCATTGCTCATTTTTCCATTTTCAAATTGTGACATACACACAGAAGACACACACAACATCTACGCATGCGTATGCGTACGCGTGTGCATACAGTTTAAAGATTCGGCTGGTATAGACGTCTGTATTCACCTCCCACGTCAGGAAACAGGACCTTTCCAGCCGCCCAGAAGCACTCGTGTTCCTCCTGACAACAGCCCCTCTCCCTGGGGTGACTGGTGCTTGACTTCTGTGACAGCCGTGTCCCTGCTCGGCCTCACAGTCTCGCTCCCCGGGGGGCACCCTCAGCTGAGGTGTGGCGTTTTGCCCGTTTTTCCTCATTCACGTGGACCGTGATGCGCGCCCTGTTTGGGGACTGGCTCCCTGGGCGACTCACTTGGCTGCTGGGGGTGCCCAGGGTGCACGTGTTCCCGCGACTGTTTAGCGTCCCTTGTGTGGGTGGGCCACATGCACGCACTGTCCCATAGAGACACGCGGGCCCATTCCAGCTCAGGGCCGAGTCCCACGCTTCACTGGCGTCTATACCTGGGAGCAGAACTTCTGGGTCCAAAGGTGCTCTGCCCTTCCTGGGCAGGCCGCTGTCTTCTCTGAAAGGGACCGCGTGTGTGCAGGTCCCGCCCGTGCTGAGCTCAGGGAGGGGCAGCATCCTCCAGGAGGATCAGCTGCAGACCTGCCTGTGGGGTGGGGAGGGGCCGGCTGCTCAGACAGGGATGGACGGGGAGGCCTGGCCGAGGGTGTGGAGGCCGGTCAGTGGTGCCCCTGCATGGAGACGCGTCTGCTGAGAGGGACGATGGCCGGCGTTAGCTTCGCGGAACAACCTGGCGGGAGGAGGCGTGGGCAGGGGCTTTGAGGCTGGGGGCCTCCCTCAGCTCAGCCGACACAACAGAGGGCCAGAGACGGGCCCACGTGAACCACAGAAGTTCATTTTCCCACAGTGCTGGAGGCTGCAAGCCCCAGAGCAGCGTCTGGCAGGGCGGGGTTCTGGGGGACCCCTCCTCCTGGCGGGTGCCTTCTCCCCACGTCCTCATGTGGTGGAGAGAGAGCTCTCGTGTCCCTTCCTCTTGTCAGAGCACTGGTCCTACCGAGTTAGGGCCCCACCCTCATGGCCTCAGTTAGCCTTCGGCACCTCCTCACAGGCCCCGTCTCCAGACACAGCCACCTGGGGCCCAGGGCGTCAACATAGGAAGCTGGGGGACACAAACATTCGGTCTGTACCAGGGTGTGAGGGGCATCTGCAGAACTGGAGCATGCACGGAGCAAGGGGTGGGGGCTGCTGCGGTCCTCTGTCGTTGTGTAACCAACCAGCCCCAATGTTAGCGGTTTAAAACGGAATCATCATTTATTGACTGAGGATTTCACAGTTTGGGCCCGGGCCTGGGGGACAGCTCCTCTCCGCCCTGTGTGACATCAGCTGAGGCCTTGCTCCCAATGCTGGCAAGTTGGTGCTGGCTGACAGCTGGGAGCTGGCGGGGCTGGCGGCCTGGGGCCTTGGTCCTCCTGCGTGTGGCTACGTGGGCTTCCTCTCGGCGTCCTGGTTGTTTCTAAGAGTGAGAGTGTTTCTGAGAGAGAGGTTGGGCCTGAACCCGGCAGGAGTGTCCTTCCTGCCATCAGAAAAGTCACAGTGTCGAGGTACAGCTCCTGGCCATTCACACCACAGACCTCGTCTTGGTGTTTTTTGAATAAAAATGCCATCTATTTAAGGTGCACGGCACGCTTTGGTTCACAGATGCATAGTGAAATGGTTGCTACAATACAGCTAATTAACCTGTGCCTCTCCTCACGGCATTGTCTTTTCTGGCGTGGTAGAAGCACCTGCAGTGTGTTCCTAGTGAATTTCCAGCATGTGAGACGCAAAGTTAACCGTAGTCGTCGTGCTCACGTTACGTCCCCGGGCTGACTCACCCTCCTAACTGCAGTGTGAGCCCTTGACCCGGCACCCCCACCCCCCCGCGCCTGCCCCTGTTGACCACACAGGCCTCGTCTTCTCTCGGCCGTGTGCGATGGGAAACGCCCGCCTCTTATGTTGGCATCACCTCCTGGGCTACATATCTTCTTGTCCTTGAAGCGCATATTGCCCTGCTCTTCCCCCAAGCCAGCACCACCCCAAACAAGATGGGGCTGGAGCACGCCAAAGCTGGGAGAATCGGGGCCAGCCGTCGCAAACGTGGGCCATCCCTCTGTGGCCAGGGCACGGGGCTCTCCACAGCTGGAGTTGCAGCCGAGTGTGTGCCTTTCTCTGGGGGGGGGGGGGTCCCTGGCCTTGATCAGAGGCTCTATGGGGCTCTCAGCCAGAGAAGGGGTGCCGTGATCGTGACCACGGATCTGATCGCACTCCAGCTCTGCCATGCGGCTGTGAGAGGAGGACGCCGTCTGTCCGTCCTTGAGGAGCCCACCTCCCAGAAGCCACGCTGCTTCACGTGTCTGCTCCCCACAGCCCACTCAGCAGGAGTCCAGGAGCGCAGGCTCCAAATCCACTCACTCTTGTGTTTTCCTTTCTCAACTTTTTCTGGGGGAAAACTTCAGATATACACAAAAGTAGGCAAAATGGCATAATGGCCACCCTCCCCACGTGCCCAGCTTCTACATTATCAGCTCTGAGCCACTCGTGTCATCTCTCCTGCCCTCCTCCCTCCCCCTTTCATCTTATTTCTCTCAATTTTTTTATAGACTAGCATACACACTGAAAAGCGCTTGTGCCCTAAGTGTGCGCAGGGCGAGCTTTCACACTGTGAGCTCACCTGGGGAAGATTCTGGTACCCACTTCTGATGTGTGTAG
>NW_025794905.1:8886-10926 GCF_021613505.1 Equus quagga
GGAAGCGCTCTGAACCCCTTTGGGGTTGGAGGTCTTTATGGAGGCTTCCTTAGAGAAGCAGGATTGATTAGCTCATTGGCCGTTGGTGATGGATTCGACCGCCGCCCCCTCTCCCCTCCCAGGAAATCAGGGGGTGGGAATGAAAGTTCCGACTGTCGGATGGAGGTGGGTTCCCCTGGCAGCCAGCCCTCACCTTTAGTGGCTTTAAAAGGTCACCTCATGAACATAGACCCAGTTGTGGTAGACGGGGCCGTGCAGCTCGTCTGTACAATTACTGAAAAGGCAATTTAACTCCCTTCTCATTTTGCTTTGTGTATATTCGATAGCTCTTTTCTTTGTGGTTACCGTGGAATTACACTTAACATCCTAAAGTCATAACACTCAAATGTCAATTGATGCCAGCGTCACTTCAGTAACATAGAGAAACTGGGACCCTATAGAGCTCTCACGCTGCCTGTTTCAGTTCTTAATGTCACAGAATTCCATCAATGGCATTGTGTGTCCAACAACACAGACTAAGAATTGGGGTTTTAATCCTTTAGTCTCTCAATGCAGAAAACAAGAAGAGGAGGTACAAGCCAAAGTTAGAATAGTTCCAGCTTTTGTAGTCGTCTCCTACTTACTTGAGCAGAGACCTTCATTTCTGCCCGAGGCGTCGAGTGCCCGTCCGCGTCCTCTCCTTCCAGCCTGAAGGACTCCCTTCCTCGGAGGTGGGTCTGGTGGACAGCGCTCTCTGAGCCGTGCTTTTCTGGGAACGTCTTGGTTCCTCCCTCATTTTGGAAGGACTGCTCTCCAGATATAGGTTCCTGGTCGGATTCTTTTCCTTCTGCACTTTGAGTACATCAGCCCTTGCCCTCTGGCCTCCAGGGTTTCTGGTGAGGAATCTGCTCGTGGTCTCACTGGGGAAGTAGGAGGAAAGCTCTCTTCCCCTCAGCTCTGTGAACGTTAATGATGCCCCTTCTCAGGTCTCATGCAACAGAACGTTTTCCTATAGGACTATAACAGCCCTTCAGGGGTACGATCATTTTGAAACTAATCAGAGTTTAAGGAAAAGGAGTTGTGTATTTTTTTTTTAAAGATTTTTTATGTTTTCCTTTTTCTCCCCAAAGCCCCCTGGTACATAGTTGTATATTCTTCGTTGTGGGTCCTTCTAGTTGTGGCATGTGGGACGCTGCCTCAGCGTGGTTTGATGAGCAGTGCCATGTCCGCGCCCAGGATTGGAAGCAACGAAACACTGGGCCGCCTGCAGCGGAGCGCGCGCACTTAACCACTCGGCCACGGGGCCAGCCCCAGGAGTTGTGCGTTTTAAGTGTAGATATTTTGAGGTCTTAACAGCCAAGAGTTATTAGAGATTTTTGAATTATAGATGCAAAGGCCACTGAAAAATCCTACAGATTTTAATTTCGAATAAAGTAAATATCACTCTCTAATCTCCCACATTAATGAAACTCTCTTTGGGGTCCCTGTTTTTCAGAGTAAAGGGGTCTTGAGAGCAAAAAGTGAGCCAACCGCTGTAGTTTAGCCCCAGCCATGCCTGGTCCCTTTCCTGCTCTGACCTCATAAGGAGCCCCTGTGATGGAATTTCCCAAAAGCCTGTATAAGCCTCTGCCCGGCCTAGGGCTTTGGTACTTACCCAGGAAGCTGCTCTGGTGACCTGAGGAATCTGCCACAGTTAGTTTGTTTTCTCCGTTTTTTTTTTTTTTTTGCCCCCTGATTTTGTTCATTTTTTTTCAGTTTGCTGCTTTTTTGTTCTTTTCTTTTTGTTTTGTTACTTTTCTTTGTTTTCCTTTTTTTATTTTTTTGGGTTTTGTTCTCCTTCTTATTTTTCCCCCTTTTAAATTTTTAATTTTTTTATTATTGATTTATTTTTATATTATATTTTTACATTATATTTTTATTATATTTATATTTTTTATATTTCAGTTTTTCCTTGTTATTTTCTCATTTTTAATTTTTCCTTGTTTTTGTTCTTCCTCGCGTTTTCTTTAAATTTTTTAGCTAGTATTGTTAGCATAGTTAGCATAGTTAGCATAGTTAGTA
>NW_025794906.1:0-3919 GCF_021613505.1 Equus quagga
AGGCATACTATAAAGTTCACATGTGTGTGCATGTGGGTGTGTATGAGTGCATCTCAAAAACACATTTTTAAATAAAAAAATAAAATCAAGTTGCAGAAAAGTACACATGATATGATCTAATTTATGTAAGAAAATCGGGTAGATCTTTCTATGGTATCTACGTAAATGAAAAGGAACGTGATTGGCAGGACACACTCCAAATGGTGAAAACGGGTTACTACAGGAGCTGAAGAGTTGATGGAATGGAGGTGGGGACAGTCAATTTTGTGCTCTCAGATTTTACTCTACATATTTATGTAATATCTCATATCTTTTACAGTGAGAAAGGATTTGTGTATTTTTTGTGTAATAATAAAAATATTTCAACATAAACTTCAAAAGATGAAATTAACATCTACATATCTGTCCCTTTGTTACTTCTTTCCTCAAATCTTCTATATCCCAACTGTATGTGCTACAGATAAGCAACAAAGAAAATTTCAAATTTTTCTCAAGGGCAAATGAATCAGTTTCTAAAATTCATTTCAATTTTGGAGAGGTTGGAAGGACTAATATGATGCAATATCCGGAGCCTGAGCACTTCCCTGGGACGAAAGGAAGAAAGTCTTTGGGACAATCAAATGGTTGTTCTCACCTTTTTTAGTGAGACCTACAAAGAAAGCAAAACTGGATTGAAACAAAGAGCCATGGCAAATTCTCATTTCCTTTCTCCTTTATTGCTGGATTGCAATTGTGATTCTTAGTTTCCTCACAAGCTTCTCAGTCTCTTCAATAATGTAAGCTCTTCTTCCTCATCCTCTTTGTTCCTTTCATTCCTCCTTGATTTCCTCACTATCTTCTCTTTATTCCTTTTCTTAGTTTCCACCCTTACGTTTCTTCTTCTCTTGGGCTTCTGCTCATTCTGGTGCAGGGGCCTCTTGATGGCTGCTGCTGCTTCCCTTCCCCCACCAGGGAGATCTTACACAGGTGCGGCCCCATCTGTCCCAATGTGCCTCTCTCAGCACACAGTAGTACACAGCAGTGTCTCTCAGGGTGACCTGGGGCAGGATCAAGGTACTGGACTTTCTGTCTGTTGTGATGGTCAAAGAGGCCATTCCATTGGTCTCAGTGCTTTTTAGACCATGAATCACATACTCTGGACCCTGGTGGGGAATCTGTCGATACCAATATATGTACTCACTTCCACTGATTGTGGAATGGTTACAGGGCAGGTGCACAGGTTCCTTTTCAGTACTCTCCATTGCATTTGGCTGGATGGTCTTGGCATCACCCATAATGCCTGAGGGACTGAGAAACACTAGATTAGCTCTGGATTGTCAAATCTGGGTACATCTAATTTCAGGTTCACAAGAACTCCCAGAACGCCTCTCTCCAGTCATATCCTATGCTTGAGTATTTTCATGTTTGTTGCACAGGACAAGGCAAATACTTCTGGTATTTATTCTTGAGCTATCCAGAGCCACAGGCTAAAGATAAATTGCTGTCTTCCATGATCCTTGGGATCAGTGAACACAAAACTCCTGAAAGCCTGAAAGCTGTAAGACTCAGGGTGACTTCTGTGAGTGGTAGATACCATCAGCTTCTCACAATGATGATCAGACTCTCTAGAGAAACACATAGACACATAAACACAGAGATGCAAATTCTTTCCAGTAGTTTGACAAAGTACAGCGGGAGAAGGTAAAGCAGCAGATATCTGTCCTTTGTCTTTAGCCACAAAGATCATCCTTTCTTAAACCCGAATCACTTACCAAAAGTTAGGAGAATAGTTATTCCTGTCACTGATCTCATAATTCAAGTCCAATCTGGGGTTCAAAGCCTCAGAGCTCAAAATCTGATCTGATCCTCGGTTGGGGGAGGTCCCAAGCAACAACGCAGCAGCCACTAGCAGAGCCCCACACCAGGTAACTTTCAGTTTTGGAGTTCTCTAGTCAAGCATCAGCTAAAGACCAAGCAGTCTCTTCGTTGGGTCTACTCCCACCCCCAGGATTAAACATAAACTTAAAAAGAGGGTAAGGATATTTTCCCAATGTCCTAATTCAGAAAGTTTACGCTGAGATCGTTTTCAAGGTTCAAACTCAAATAGTATATGTCTGAATCGGTCTGAATGAGTCAAATCATCCACAAGGCGATTACACATTCCTCATTTGTGGTACAAGGCAAAACCCACCACTAACTGGTGTTTTGATGCTACATTGAGTTGATATTAAATGTCCTTTAATTCAGGAAAACTTTGTTGAGCCCAGGGTTTTAAATGAAAGAAGAGAACTCCTATCCATATTCCCAGCCAGGGCAAGTGAGTCTCAGGAGCAGTAACATATAATTTAACGTCAAAAGTTAGAAACTATCTTCTTTTATTTTTTAAAAGATTGGGGAAGGAGCTAACAACTGTCACCAATCTTCTTCTCGTTTTTTTCTGCTTTTTCTCCCCAAATCCCCCCCAGTACATAGTTGTATATTTTAGTTGTGGGTCCTTATAGCTGTGGCATGTGGGATGCCGCCTCAGCATGGCCTAATGAGCAGTGCCACATCCGTGCCCAGGATCCAAACCTGGGCCGCTGAAGTGGAGTTTGCAAACTTAACCACTCGGTCACGGGGCTGGACCCAGAAATTATCTTCTGATAAAAAAAAAAAGATCATAACCTAAGCTAAAAATCCAATGACACTGTGGAAGAAAATATTTGCGACATATATGACAAAGATAGCTTCATAGTTGTATAATATTTCTGTGCTTAGTATGATGGGAAAAGATAAAATTAAAACCCCATCTAAAAGCCAAGTCACCTGGTATTCAGGTCTCCCACATTGACTCCTGAAATGATGTATTAAGAATATTCTAGAAGGACATTATTGATGCCTCTGGTTTTGATTCGGGTGTCAATGACTTGAATGGTACTTATTCCTATTCCACTTGAGTCCCTCTTTGACACGCATTTTCTCATCTCATGCCAATGTCTAGGGGCGGCATGCATTGAGGACACTAAGGAGAAAAGCAAAGAGGCGAGAGATGGGAAGAGAAAATTTGGAAAGGGAAATTAAATGAAGCCATTTTACAAGAGAGGTGGAAATAAACATGAAGGAATTTCTTTGGTTATTCTCAAAAGTGCTCATTATTAACAAGATGGTGTAGAATAAAATTATAATGAATCATTCTTCTCTGCTACAATAACTAAGCTTATTACTCTACTATAGGAGTAAATATTTGGCCATTTAAAATTGAACTATTAATCACCTGTGTCTTTTCTTCCCATGGGGGGTCAGCTCTTTGTTCTGCTTTTGGGAAAGGGCTTATCCATGTCCTTGAAACTGTGCATACACTCAGTGTGAGATTACCAAGTACATGTTGAGAAAGGGGGTGAAAGTAAGTTGTTTGCACAACGACAACCTCTCCCTTACCTAGGAAAGAGCTTCAGTTTGCAGCTCTAACAGCCCCCTCTTGTGACTGTACTTATGAACTCCTTCACTTAGAACCAGAAACCAAGTCAGTCAGCCATCTTTCAAGGGTTTTGAGTCAGGTCTGAGGATAAATGTCTCAAATTTGCTACCTCCCTCTAGTGGCGTCTTGGTGAAGGGCTTCCTACAGCAATACTCTACGATTAAGGATTGAATTATGTTCAGTTACTTGGAGATTTTAGAACTATTTCTGTGAGAACAAATCACTCAATAAAATTGCTTTTATTTTCCTTATTATCTTGTACTTCCCAAGGTTGAAGGCATTTCCCAAAGCCCACATTATTCATTGTTTAACATAGAATTTGGCACAGACTAAGCACTTAATAATAATGTGTTGGGTGAACGTATTAATTAATATTTGCTGGGAGAAGTTATATGGAATGACTTGAATTTATTCTGTGTAAAAGCTTCTAATTTTCTGGAAAACAAATTGAACAAAAGTATCCAGCAGCGAAGGTAAATGCAA